>NW_025766194.1:0-59292 GCF_003918875.1 Haliotis rubra | reverse complement strand
TGCGGTTTCATTTATTGGTTAACACCGTTGTCTATGCATTAATGTCGGATACTTAACATCATCAACTGCGTAACTTGTCGTCTAAACAAAGCCATCGGAAGCGATCATTGTTGCGATGAACACGGAAGAAAGGAAGTTTAACCGTGTCGGCCGTGCAACGATCAAATCGAAAGAGATCTCAGCCGACGGTCGTCATGGTTTTCCGTGGGTGAAAAGGAACGCCGAGATCAAACCGGCGTAGCCGCCACGTCTCTGGCCGCCTATCCGACATATCCGCCGGCGCAGCCGGTGGCGTACGTTTAAGCCGCCATACGACGTTAAAACGAGAAACGGTTTCCGTCCGCCGTTGCGCGGCGTCTGGCGCAGAATGGTTGAAGCGGTTTATTGGGTATTATTTGTAAACGCTTATAATGTAAGCCATCCAATCTCGCGATTATAACGACCATACTTTACATTTAGCGTTCTTCAAACACGATTAGCCGAATTTAACGAATCATTAAAAGGGAAGATAGTTTGTGCCGAACCCCACGACAACAAAAGTCAATGTCGAGCCAGCAGCGCCTTTGCGCATGTGTCTATATTTGAAGTTGGTTGCGTATATTACAGTAGATACAAAGCTGGATTAATTCTGGTGATATCAAATAAGCCGGTACGACCAGCAAAGAAATATGCAGCGATATTCACCCTTCGCCTTCAAAGTCTGCGCGCGTCCCGGACGTAACAGCGGAGCGTTAGCGTTAACCGGTTATCGCCGCACGACCACCCGAATATTCAGCACTGGTGGTCCGGGTACAGTATTTCACCCAATACTTCGGTTAAAGACGTGCTACAGACGTGCCGTCGTATTAAACAAATAAAGATTTAACTCTCAACCTTCCGTTTTAAAGAGTCAACAGCAATAGGTTGCGTACACCAAATTGGCTTCCAGTAACAATCAATATTTTGATCATACCCGTCCAGCAGTTAACGCAGTTCTTTCACCAGTTTATATGCGATGAATAAACCTACAGTGCTTCGCCGTCGCTTATTATTGGGGATCCATTGCTGCCAAAACCACATGCCCACCAATCATTCAACCACCACCACCACTGACCATCGTTCACGATGCCACACCGTCCCAGTATAAGCGCACCAGTTCTACGCGTATCACCGGATCAAATGAGCGATCAGAGTTTCGCCTAAGAATACGTATAAATATCTAAAGACAATCACGGAATATTTGGTCACGCAGACGCAAAGAGGAAAGGAGACTTCGATCATTCGGGGCGAAGCGGGCTCCAGGTCAATTGGTCAGTTTCTTGTACCGTAGTTACCATCACGGGTAGATCGTCAGATAGCGACCACCGAAGACGCCACGCGTCGTTAAAGTTAATCGTTCACAACAACTGCTGATACTTAAACCAGCTGCCTCCGCCGTAGTACAAACATCTGTTAGTAGATCCAGCGAAGCGAAGCGAAAACAGACCACGCGTATGTTTCATTCAATATCAGGTTTATTAAGATAGCCAACAACAGTTCGAATAAGATTCCGTCTAAAGAAAGTTACCACCAGCCAAACACAGAAAGGTTCTAAATAAAACAGGTGCCAAATATAATGGTAAAACCGTTCAAAGGTGCAGCCAAAATCCCTGTTAGGGGAAAGGCGATACGGTCACCGAAAACGACCCCTCATTACCGCTATTTACCCCAAAGTACACATTATCCCCATACAACACCAACGCCCCATTCTTCGTACCTTCCTCTTCTTCATTATTAATATCATTGAATACCAACACTTCCTTTCTTCGTCATCAATATCATCATCAATACTTCGCGATGTCATCATAATGTTATCCGTCAATACCACATCATCACATTTTGCCTAACATTGCAGAAATATTATACGGCATGCAGCACGCATTAATATGCGCGGTCGGTCAAACATCATTGATGAGAATCACGAGAAGATTCCCAGCGTCATCTTCAGCATGCTACGAACCTTCCGCCTAAAGTTAAAATGTCCTTCGTCCTTTCGTAGACCAGTATCACCGTTCACCGCATTGCGGGTAGATAGGCGATGCAGAGCAGTGAAAGCCGACGGGTCAACGGGCGAAAACATCAAGGGGTCGAGAGCGTGACCTGAAGTTCGACGCTAATATGGTGAGTGTGAGGCAGAAAAGCGTCATGTGAGATTTTAAGAAACAAACATCGTCAGTAATATTAGCGTGCATAGGCCTGATTATCGACGCTACGATAGAATGTTGTCAGAATGTTGAGGTCGGGAGAATGGGCGTTCCTTTTCAGTCCCCGACAATATCGTCATTTGCATAATGGATCGTCGAAACAAGTGACACGCTGGCTGGTTGGGTCGAATCAAGAAGATGGAGATGAAATGAACATCTGCGCAATACAGAGCGACATGATACCGCATCAGTCTTTCTGCGTAACAACTGCAACACCACGTGTAACAATATTCGGTCACATGCGTCTTTGGAAATAATACCTCGCGGGAAATTGAACGACTGTGCTTAGTCGTTGCATCATAGCCCGGTCAGTTATGAATGCAAATGGCATGTAACGTTGCCTTTATAATCCATCTTACAGTAACAAACACGCAGTCGTATACTCGAGTGCTCGCACAAACCGAAGCCACGCCCAGACAAAAACATCGGTAAAGCCCATAAATATAATTCTCGTCGCAGAACATGATCTACTTTAACGACAGAAAGACAAAAGAGGTACCATATTTCGTAATTAATAAATTGCAACGGCGGTTAAGCGTCTCCGACACGGCAGTTTAAGTCAATTTCACTATAGATTTTGACCTTAGAATAACGTCTTAAATTCGAATATGCAGCAAGTAAACATTCGTCGCAGAAATACTGAAACGATGCCGTCGCAGAAAGATTAGCCAGTGCGCAGCAGCGATTCAGCCGTACCAGAGTTAACGGCAACGGTAATTCGCGGAAATCCAGGCGTCAGAACGAAAACACCATTTTCGGCAATTTACAGCCAGTCACAGCCGTGAAATAAAACATAACACGCTTGGGGAAGTTAACACCGTTCATGCATTAAATGCCGGATATACCTACCGTAACCGTCAAGCCGTTAAAACAAAGTCACTGCTCAAAGACGCAAAGTTAAAGATAGTACCAAAACGACAGATTCCAGCCAGAGCAGCCCATCGATGAAAGGCTTGGACCGCCGCAACGACCGAAAGAGATCCCGTTGAGGGCGATAAAGAAGGGCTTGTTGCGTTTAGCTTGACCCCGAAGCACTGACCGTCGTAACCGGTGAAGGTTAATGTCGTTCCTGCCGTTGATGGGGGCCGTCCGTTCGCCGGCGTAGCCGGTGGTGTTTGCCGTTATACGACAGCGTACGAAGAATGAAAGTCGCTCAGCAAGCCGCGGCGGGCGGCGTAAGTGCGGCGTAAGGGCGTAACGAATATTCGCGTTATTTGTACCCATGGTCGTACACCGCGGTAATCGACCATGTTCGCGATTATTATGCGCCGTCTTTTGACGATTACTAAATTTCGAACGCATCAATAAGATATTGTTGGCGAATAACAGAAATGGTCGTCGATGGGCCAGAGTCATTGCTGACAGCAGCCCAGAAAGTTACCGCAGAAGACACCGTAGATGCTGGATAAATGCGATATTCATGTTTCATTGCAGCACGACAGCAAAAACAGTAATATGGATTCAGCACACCCAGCCAAGGCCCTCGCCATTGCGTTAACCCGGACGCATTGGCGAAAAGTAGCAGTTAACCGGCAGTCGCAGGTTCACCTGCCCAGCACTGGTGGTGTCTGCAACAGGTATTGTCAGCGAACCGACATTCGGTCAAAGACGCAAGCTACATAGACAAACGTGTCAAACAACAGGCAAGATTTATCCTCTCTTGATTGAACCTTCCAAGAGTTCAACAGTTACAGGTTGGCTGCGTAATAATACCGGCCACCTAGTAACAATAATATCATTGAAATTTCGCCCAGTGCGGGAAACGCTTTGGCTTCAGCAACATTACGAAGTAACGTGCTCAAATTAAAGTTTGCGTACCGGACGATATGCGATGAATAAACCTGAAGAAAACTGCCAGCACGCGACACAAAGAAGCAAACCACGCCACGTCCACCACCAATCAATTGACCACCGTTCAGCACCAGTTCCTTTACGCAATCAACTGACCAAAATGAAGTTGATGCATCAGAGCGCAACTTTCGCCTAAGAATGCTGAACATATCGCAGTTGTTTACACAAGACGAGGAAAGGAGAATACCTCCGATCACGTACGCATGTTCAGCGGAGCGTCCATAAAACATTCAGTCAGTTCCGCATCAGCTTTAAACTGGATTCCTCGTGTTTGTCATCAGACAACTTGTACCGGAAGAGCAGCACAGGAGCCAGCCAGCAATGACCAATTTAGTCATTCACCGCGTCAAAGCCAGTTACCGTTCACAACAACTTCAAAGGTTTCCAGTCCGTTCATTCAAAGCCGCCACCGCCTGCCAGCAGATCAGCGATGAGCGAAAATAGACTGTCGCAAAGGGCTGGTCAATAATATTTATTGCTGACACAACAAGTTGTGCCGAAGAAGATCGCCCAGTTGAAAGCAGCGTCAGTATAAACAGTCTCCTCATTGTGAAGAAAGTAGCAACCGAAATGTCGGCGCGCCAAAATATCGACGAGGTGTCCAGTCGAGCACCAAAGGGTGCAGTCAAAACCTCAAAGTTAGGAAAGGCAGTTATCAAAGTCATCAAAGAATACTTCACATCAAAGTACATACTAACTCAACAATACCGTCAGTCATGTAAAAACGCCTCTTCCACCGTCCTCACCCCGCACCTCTTCATCATCATCATCATCAACATCATCCAATCAACATTTTACCAAGATACGCATTACGATAACGGAACAAACAATCGATTTATGAATTCGCCTCCAGTCACTTCGATGTCTTCAGATGAACTTCCTCCATTGGAATGTCCTTGTTCAGTACGTCGTCACGTATCATCAAATGATATGACCGAAGTTATCGACTTACCAGACGGGCGAAAACATCATAGCGGGGAGAAGGGTAGACGAAACCGTTAATGGCAGGGAGTAGAGAAAGCGAGGGTTATTGATCTAGAGGATTTTAAGAAATGGGTGACAGTCTGATTACACGACGCTACATGCCGATATGAATGCCAGACGAATTGAGCAAATCGGGGACGGCACTTCGTCCTTTATCATCATTTAGGACAACGAAGCGAAGAGTTGAAACGAATTGGGAAAGAAGATGAGGATGAAGAAAGCCGATTCCAATCCGACGGCAACCGCAGTAAGGGAGCGACATTGATTACCGCATCATATTTTCCGCGCAAAAATAATAAAATCATTCGGTCAATACGTACCGAACATTAATACCTGGCGGAGTTCGGTTTAGACAACGACGTCGACAATAGATCATGTCTGGTTTAGACTTTAGATTACAGGTCGTTGCCGTAAGAAGAATTAGTTACGTAATCGTTTGATTATATTTAACCATCTGAAGCAGTAACAACAATATACGTATATTCTCGAAAAAAATACGCCTCAAAAATGGAAACCGAAGTTTATCGCCTTGATATACGATCGAAAAACATCTGAACAATATCCTCCGTCGCATAAATACGATCACCATTTTAACGACAGGAAACATTCAAACATATTCGTAATTTTCATCAAATTCGTAACGGCGGCCAGTCACGATTGCCTAAAGGCCGGTCAATTTCGTTATGATTAGCCTAAATCTTTAACAGTTAATATCGTTCACTCCGAATAGCAGCCCAGAACATCCAAAGTCAGTAGAAGACTCGAAACGATGCCAGTCAACGAAATGCAGAGCGATACAGTACGATCTCCGTTAAAAACAGAGGGGCCATAACGGCAAATAAGTAACTGATGGAAACGAAACAATTATATGTCATCTAAATATCGTTAGCCGCCAGCCGCATAACATAATAAACAACGCTTTTGGTTAACACCGCAATTCATGGTTTCAAAACGCCACACCTAAAGTCATCACACCGGTAACCGTTGGTTGTTCAAACAAAGCCACCGTTCGTTATTAAGATTAGTATCAAAACGATTGAACTCATTGAAGCGAACATTTCAGCCAGATGAACATCGAAGAAAGGCTTAACCGCCGGTCAAAAGCAAACGATCAGGAAAGCAGCATCCCAAAGCCTGACGAATCGCGGGCGAAAGGGTCGGTCATACCGACCCGAAGATCCGTTCGTCGTTCCCGCATACCGTCATCATAGTCGCAGTGTAGGTTGGTGGCACGTTTAAGTTGCCATGTCGATCAGCAAATGAGACGAAAGTCGCCCGCCAGTGCTGTCATGGCGGGTGGTGCGCGTGGGCGTAAAGCCAGCGCAGAACGAAGTCGCGACAAGTTATTTTGTTCCACCACCGTACGACCGATGTTCAGCATTATTTGTCGTTCTTTAAACGACGATTGTCTCGAACGCGATCACGATATTAAAGCGGAAGATGTTTAGCCGACGCCGTTGCCGAATAAAGAAAGCGCTCTCGTGAAGAACGAAGACGCCGTACATCTTCAAATGAAATAGATACAAAGCTACAATTCGCTTTGCGAGCTTATCGCGCACGAGATTCAGCAAGAACATGCAATATTGTATTCGTATCGAATTCATCCCGCTCATTAAATGTCCGTATAGTCCCGGACGTATAAAGCAGCTAATCAAAGTCGCCAGGACTATTCGCCAAAGCACCGGCGGTCTGAAAATAGTATTTGTCGAAGTAGTCCGATTCAACAACGCACAATATTGACAGTACGCGGCCAAAACAACAGTGCTAACCTTCGATTGAACCTTCCGTTCTCAAAGTTGTTCAACAAGGTTACAGGTCGGCGTAACACAAATCATCAGTTCCACACTTAACATTACGCAAAACCAACCAGCATGTTTACGCTTTAATTTCCATAAATGACATGGAAACGTTCTTTTCGCATTCAGTTTACGTACCGATGATATGCGATGAATAAACTCATCCAGCGAATGTCGTAGCCGTTAAGAAGCAACCATCACCGTTCATCATCGTTCAGAGTGTCCGCGTCCCAGCATAGCACCAGTTCCCACGCGATCAACCGGACTAAAGAAGCACTAGACAGAGCGCAACTTTCGCCCAAGAACATGTCATATTCAAAGATTTAATCGTCGGTTGAAGTTTAACGACGGACGCAAAGAGGAAGGGACTCGATCGACCACGCGTAATGCGCAGCAGCGAAAGCAACATCCGAAGTCATCCGGGCATCAAAGCTTTATCCGTAGCTGAAGAATGACGGGCAGGACTCGTGTTTAATAACAGATCAACTTCGTAAAACACCGGTTGACCACGAATATCTTCACGCGTCGTTGTTAACTGTTCACAACAATAAAGATTAAGTCCAGACCAGCTCATTTTTCCGCAAAGCCGCCGCTCAGTTAGTAGATCCAGCGATGAGCACGTGCAGCCACCATTTTCAGATATAACAAGCGAATAGAATCGTTACGCGCCCAAAGAAAGCATCCGAATAATAGTCTCCTCGTTCGAAGAGAAATAAACCGAAATGTTCAGCGGGTTAAAGAAATACCGTTAGATCGTTAGTTCTGCCGGAATGAGCCGGCGGTTATCTATCGGTTCGTAAATAATCGAGTTCGCAAAGAGAGAATCATGATCAACAACATGATCTACGCAATGGAAACCATTTATCGTCATCTGTCAGCGGAGCCTGATCAATCGATCGCGTTGCCGTACATTACGTGCTACGGGTTGCCGAAGCTTAACCCGACGAATAAGTTTTGCGAGCGGAACCATACTTGAACAGACATGAAGGCAAAATGAAGACACCCGTGCTATTGCCTTTACTTCCATAAACAATGCGCAGCCGACATAGCGAGACAGCGAGAAATATTTTGCGTCACGAAGTACCCTTGGCAACAGCGATTAGGCCAAAACGACTTCGGTTCGAGTCGATATCTTCGCATTCGGTTGCGACGAAAGCAGGATCTAAAGCCAGAAAGAAGAATAGCAACCGAAGTGAATTTTAACAAAATAAAATAAAATATGTCCCGTATATAGCCCTTATTATCGATGTCCAAAACAGGGATCATCCTTTTCATAAACTTCAAAGGACACCACCGCCAAAGCGAAATTACGGTCCCTGGCGCTTTAAATAGCGAGCGAGCGAGTGCCGAGCTGAAAGCTTTACGCCGTAATCACTTCCTCAGCCATACGGCAGCGGTTCGTAACACCGAGTTCGACCAGAGTCATTCAGTAATATCAGTATGAACACGATCGATGACAATAAGCCCGTTAGTCGTTCACCAGTTACGGTTACCAGTCATTGAGCCTGGCCTCGACCGTTCAGAGGTGAATAAGTTCACGACATAAACACTAACAAATCAGTCGATTTCATTTTATCAATATCGCAAGTGAAAGCAGTTCATCACTGAGACGCCGAAAAAGGGCCACTCGTATTCAAAGCACTGGGAACTTTCGAACCCCGGCACTGCCTTAGACCGACCATTTTGGTCAACTAGTGTTTTCGACCAAAATATGCGTATATAGTCGGCGCAATATATTTCGATTGCCTGTTTAACTCGTAGCTCGGCAATTTTACCAGTGGAGCGGTTCGTAAATCGAGACAGACCGAGCCCGGATCGTTAGCACCGTCGCTTCAATGACGACGTTAGTACGGTGAAGAACACCACACGCGAAGCAATGCCATCAGTATCACCGGTTACGATCGCCGCGACGACAGAAACAGAAATGGTCGTTAAAGCAAAAGCGCCAGCCAGGCAATGGCGCGGTCTCTGCTGCCAGCTGGCGTACGGCAGCAATCCAAAGAATAGCCGTTCACTGAGCAAAGACCGGTCAAAACAGCACTTTACCCGGTATTGGAAAGTTCCGGGCCAGCCATGGTATAGAAGGGGAAGCAGCAAAGTTCATCAAAGGGGAAGTCATATCGTATATCCACTTCACGTCAGCAATCGCTGGCGCGTATCACATGTCCTCTGCCGACGCGACGAGATAGTCACGAAATGCCGTAGCATTGGTTACAAAAACAATAATTCGACCAGACAGCCCCAGCTAGCAAGTCATGGCCCCATACAAAGGCGACAATCAACATCTTACGTTAAACACAGCCGTATGTTAATCCGTATTCAATGATAGCTGCTTAACCTCGAACCGCGTTAGTAAAACAACAACACAATAAATTCAGAATTCATAAAGTCCGTGTAATTTGCGGCTCCGGACATGCCATACCCTTGTAGACCTTCATTAGGAATCGTTCATAAGTATGGAGAAGAGATGTACACGTGACGCCCCCAAAATGGTGTACAAAATCACCATATTAAAACATGTGTCAAATATTACGCGAAAGCCAATAGTTGCAGAATGACGTCGTGCGGTTCAGACATTTGGTGATAACAAGCCGTTGCAGGAAACCGTTCATATGTTCATTTTTGCCATGCACATAAAAAATCAAAGAATGGGAAAGCGCTGGAGGGTGTGCACAGTATGTTTCTCAGCAAACTACGCAAAGCAGTTGCAAGAAATATAGCACCGCAGCATGTAAAGAACAAAGCGCCTTCGTGTCAAAGCCCAAACAAGGTGATAAAATCTGGTAGATGAACAAAACTGAATCATTTACCAAACGAATATCCCCAGATGCAATAATCAATATGTTAATGGACATTAGCATAAAATAAAATAGCGAAGTCACTGGCAGCAGTAGGCATGGTGACGCGTTCATCCCGTTATTATTCCTCCGAAATAGATTTTAACTTCGGTGCCAAAATATGTAACGCAACGGGAAACAGTCATATAGAATTGGCAGTTATTCCGGGCCAGGGAATTCACATCATTAGAAGTCATCGTTATCTCTAGTTCCTTTTCATGATACCATATCAGATTCCGCAGTCATCCATGTTTCATACGGTATTGAAAATCTTCATTACGAAAATTCATCATCTCATTATCGGTTCGCTTCAGTTCAATGACCACCAAATGCAAGTATTTTTCGTCAAAATATGATTCGGTTTGATGTCAGCAATGCTGTCACGCAGATATTTCGATCAACACATTATATATATGTGTATGTCAAAACCCTTTCAGACGTAAACATTTTGTTTACCTGTAGATCAACCGCCAAAATGTCATTTATTGTTAACACTATTGGGACCTTCTAATCAATTTTTACCGTTATTAGCATACCGAACATATTTCAAGGGTTATCGAAGCCCAACGAAACCAGCATAACGCAGATAATCGATACTCTGTTAAACTACAAAAACATGCACAACAAACGCCATGTTAACAACAGTAAAGTTTCATATTGAAGGTTAGATGAAAAATATCGTATTTATTGATATCAATCACAGAAAAAGTTGCTTCGTTATTATTATTGTCAAACATGCGCTATTGTGATCATTTTTGACTACGCAGTAGCAATAAATGTTCAATTGAAGCCAGCGAAGATGTCCCGTTATTAGCACTGCAATAAATGCGTATTTGACCGAAACACTTAATTTCATTTGCTTCAGTTATCAATATCCTCTTCACTCAATACGCAGTTAATGTTGGCGCTTTCGAGGCGAAATGAGTTCGAAGAAATTCGTTCGTTTAATGTTCCGCTAACGCTCTTCCATAGCCCGATACATGTCATTTGCGTCTGTCTTTCATTTACTTTGCCAGTTCTTCAATACGTAGACCCTTTACCTTTAAACCCGATTCCGGCATTATTTTGGCCGACAGCCATCACCAGTTTTCTTCATTACCAAGACGATGACTTCGCCGAGCCGGTTGTGGCAACCGGGGAGCATATGGAGATTTGAACATTGCCGCCGAAACAAGTCTAATATCAATATTACCGTTGCGGAAACAAAGATACACTTTCATTCCGTGCTCTTAATGCGAAAAAAACAGTTCCTGAAGAGTTTCCGATGACTTCACACTCAATGACAAGAAATCGATCATCTTTATTGCAACATTAACCTCAGAGCTCATTTTCGCCTTTCAATTGCTCCCCGCTTCGTTACGCAAAGTTACGGTTACGAAAGTTGTGCGATTCGAACAGAAACCGGGACGTTCGGTCCTTTCGCCGAAAGCCAGTTATCAACGTTAATGATCATTATTGTAACGCTTCGAAGACGCGTCAGTTCATGAAATGCCCAGCGTTGTTAACCGCGATTTTAACGTAATAAGCGTCTGGTAGTTATAAACATTAATATAATACGCAGCCTTCGAGGTTCGTGATCTTAATCGATTTCCGATTTTAAGACCATTGATGAAGTCATGCCGAAGATTACTGGTTCCGAAAGAAAAGTTTCATTGCAGCTCCACTTCCGTTCATTTCGGTAACGAAAAGAATCCCAGTTTATTGTCCAAGATCGACGAGGAGAATAACCGGAAGAAATGAGTGCAACATATCTTCATTGGGAAACATGTTCGAAGCGATATGATGAACATCACCAGAAAGCCAGGATCGCGACTTCATATGCGAGAAAGCCCCAGCGATATAGAAACCATTTGCTCGTTATCTGCTCGGTATCAGTGTTCACCGCGAAATTCACCTTCGTCAGTTTCAAAATTATGTTAGTCTGAACCGATGTCATTATGTCCAGAGCCGATGGAAAGACCAGACATCGTCATTATCTCAAACATCGGTAGCAAAGTTCAATATCGTCTCGAAGTCGTCACGAGCTTCTGATGAATAGCCGACCAGTTATTAAGAGCAAGCGATTCGTATGACGCAAAGGAATATCTGAAGCCGACATCGCTTCTGAACAATAAATTTCAAACCACGAAGCGCAAGCTATTCGACGTCGTTAAACAACGGATAATGATAGTGAATTCGCAAAAGCCATAATTCACGCATCTTCCATCAACACCTCTTTTCCGCCAACGACCGACCATTCCATTCACCGTACCAGCATCAAAGAAGTTCGGTCTTCCCGTCATCACCGGGGAGTGCGTTTCACGATCAGTTAAGTCGTCGCCGTCGTGTCACCAACCGAACAATGCCGTCAGTCACGGTTCTTCCTCAGGCGGCTTCCATATTCGATCAATGAAGACGCCGGCGCTGGTAACCGATGAGCCGGGTAGTCAATTCGCCAGACTCCAGCCGCCAGTTCATTAAATTGAAGCGAACATACCTTATAGCCATCATCGATTTGCCGTTAGTGGCCCTTGAAATATTGTTCCATGGAAAGTCTTCCGTTCATGTTCTATCATGCCCGGCAGTCGTCAACGTCACCATTTCTTTATAAGAATTCGCCAGATGAAGAATTATGGTTGCCGTCCGCGTTTACCTCGACCAACACGCAGTTTTATTCAGAGTATCGTTGCGTCATTGCATTACGCACTTCGCATCTGGCAGATATCACCGAATAGCATCACTCCAGCAGAAGCGAAACAGCACAGAAATATGTTGATCTCAGAACGCAGCAGTAAATTTCTGACCGTACCACTTTATCGTCACATTTATTTCCTCATTCGCCAAAGTCCGGAGGCCTTCATTCATGCTAAAGAGTCGCAAATATGGAGATGTTTCGCTTCAGAGCTGTTTATGATGTTATTCAAATGGTAGATGAAAATCTGTTAATTAAGAGACCGCGTTTCACCCGTTGATCGATGTCTACGCGGTTTCACGAGTTCAACAAACATCACTGACAACGAATGAGAGTACCGTCCAGCGAACCATTTCAGCAACCTGTTACCAACATGTTTATCCTGAAATTACTAGTTCGTTCACCCGAAACCGTGCCGAACCTCGAAAGAAAGAACCATTATCGCGCAACTTTCGGCCGATGCTTGACTTCGTTTCAATGCAGAATACCATCGTTGGCGGCGTCATCGAAGACAGGCCTCAGCTTACGTTCGGTAACGTCAACAGCCATGCCAGTCGCCACTGCAAAGACGCAGTCATGTCACCGAACTAAGAGATTAAACACAAATGTAGGAATTCAACATTTTGAGCGGAACTGTTTACGCACGCTGAACAGTTCATGACAGGGAAAACAAGCGAATTACAGTACCGCCGAACAAATGGTTGTTGGTCAGTCAGTCAGTATCACCGATGGCATCATCGACGACCGGCACGACAACAGAGTGCTGTCGCCCACAGAGCCGTCAACCTGCGCTGGTGATGTTCGCCGATTCCGCAAACCCTTCATCACTTTTCCAGCACAACTCTTTTGACACTCGTCATGATCAGCCGAGAATACCGGTGCGGTTCGGTTAATGCTCGATGATGCGCCGAGACGATTCCGCCAGCCCGACTGAAGATGTCATGAAGAAATTCACATAATGCCCATGAAGCACGCCGATGGAGAAAGAACCAACAGAGTTTACCAACGTTTCGGTTAACACTGGTCGACCTCCTCATCAGCGTTTCCCCATGAGCAAGCAGCAGTGGAATGCTGATGACCGGTCATGGTATCGACACCGGTTACCATTTTCGATAAAGTCAATCAATAAGCGGCGCATGCCGCTTCAGTGAACAGTGACGAGCCGATGCGCACCAATCAGTCGGGCCAAAGATTGACGCATTCAACGTTTATCGATCACGCCGCTGTTGAACACCGAGGTATCACCATTGGCGTGCCGTATTCGACAAGCTGGCCTGAATCACCGCGAATTAATCATCACCGTAGGTTTCTCGAAATAAGACAAGCCCGGGATTTTCGTCGTTGTCAACACCATTGGAGCTGCTCGCAGGATAAATGAACGATGCAGGCGCAGGTGATGCCGATGCCAGTTGCTGAGTTAATTGAAAGGCTGAGGCCTCCGCCGAGCTGTTACTTGGGCCGATTTATCACAGACACGTTCATCATGCCGTTAAAACTCAACACCGCCATGAAGATCAAGAAACAACCAGTTCAACAACAAAGTGCAAAACAGTTGTGAAATCGGCCGTCGCTTCTGCTCCCTTGTACATACGCCATGTCGATTGTTAATGCTTCTGGGATTGAAAGGCCAACATCTCACCGTTGCAGAAATTCAACCACCAGAAAAGACTGCGTCTGAAACCATCCTCAAAGAATTAAACATAGAAGCCGGTAGTTTCAGCCCCTTTATAGCAGCATTTATCATACAGGTTAGATGATTCGACATTTGCACACCACATTCAGCCGAATGACACGGTTACGCACTCCACAATTTGATCACCGGTATGCAATACGACCATTCAAGACCGCGCTGGACAGCCAAATGCAACACGTTACCCATAATAAACCGACCGTTTGCTGAAACCGACGTATACGGCGGTCATCAACCGTAATAACCGTTACGTTGTTAACTCAGCCACCGCAGCGTGTTCAAACCATCTTCATTGTTATTGGTTCGTATTAATGACTGAATGCCACCGTGAACAGCGAAGAAGCCCGACGTTCCACACACTCATTTCAGAACAAAATACCGTATTGACAAGCGAGAGCATGCCATTTCTCAAAAGGTCGTGAACAAGAGTTGTTCTAATTGTGTCAGACAAGTCAAGGAAGGCATGAGCACAGATACCGACCAAACATTACCGATGGTTTTCACAGCGTTGCGAAAGCGATTCAAAACAAGCTTAAAAATACACATGAAATATAAACTTTCTCGAAAATCCCTTGATTAAGAGTTTGCAAAATAACCTTTATATATCGAGTGGAATAGTAACGATTGAAGACATGATTTTATCTTCAGCTTCAAAACTAATTAATACGTGAGAAATGCTTAACACTCTTTCGAATGTTTCAATAGTGATAAAACTAACTTCGAATTCCAAAGAGCCCATAACCATCAAACATAATGCAGACGTAGCAATGTAGATCTGAATGTTGAAAACGGGTCATCTTGAACCAAGATGGCCGCCATGGGGTTCACGTGATTAAATAACATCTTTGGTTTTAACACAGTTTTGCTCCTGCACTGCCAGCAGGAAAAAGCAAAAAATAACAATTGTTCAGAAATGCACTGGTTAGCGCGAATGTTGGCATAGCATTTCAGAAAATCATTATTTTCCTATCTCCGACCTCACGCTTCGTTGTCTTCTTCGCGAACACTTTGCAGGTCTTCTGCATTACCAGTACAATCACGAGTTACCTTCACAGATGCGCGTTTACCATGTTCACTTCTCCTTTCTACCAGTGAGCTGGATCGAGAAATTTTCATCACACTATAATCCTTTATTTAGTTAGTTACCTTCGTATACCCTTCAACGATTATATCGATATTTCAGTCGTTTCAATAAAGTTTAATACGACCCAGTGAGGCCGAAAATTGCAGACACGTTTATGCATGTTGCCGACCACCCATGATGATTACGCTTCATTATATTACGACAGCTCGACTTCTGTTCAATTTCCACCTCTTTACTATTTACTGTTTGACGCACAGTGATAGGTCGCGCATGCATAATATACCGATACGTCATTCTCGCTTCCGCCAGCGGTGGAGTATTAAGAAGCATTCTGCTTCCCACTATCGTCGCAGCAGAAGACCAGAGGGTTTTTCTACTACATTCAACAACCGAGCATCGTGCCCCATCGAAGTTTAGTTCGGGCATGACGTCGGTCATCATACGCATCAAAGATTGACGAGTCGGCAATAGTATTCGATGGGGCCAACGCAGATGGTGTTACGTGATGACGTCTTCGGTCCCATCGAGCGTCAACACTAATGGAAACGTTGGTTCAGGTATCTTTCCGAGGAAAACAATCTAGTGTTCATCAGACTTCAACCGAGAATTTGCCGACGACCGATCTACGAGATCAGCCGACATAATGACGCACGGTCAATAAAGAAGCAGAGATCAATATGCAGTTCGATGCTCGGTGACCTCCATTAACACGCAGTATTGACGATCTTCAACGCAGAAGTTACGATGCGACAACATGCAACATCATGGAATCGACTTTCTCGCTAGTGTAGACAGTTCTCAGAGGTACCGTCGGGGTACAGGCCAGGACACCTCGCGAAGAAAGTCACGATCACCTGTCTTCGCAGGAAAGAACCTAATGTATAGTTTTCGCGAAGCGACGAAGGCAGATATCATCGTTTACGGTTTCATCTCAGATGTGCTCGGCGAATGTTCTACCGACGCGTTATGCAGCTTCGGGCGATATACGTGAAGGTCTTATCATCATCTAGAAGTGACACGGCAGCTTCGGCGAAATATCAACGTTCTCTTCCGAGGAGAGCGACAAAGCGATCATCGATATCATATGTAAGAACTGGTATCGGCAGTTGGTTCTGTTGACCATGACGGCGACGTACAGCCTGCCGGTTGATTTGAACACCAGAATATTTTCATCGTCAGTTTCGTAATCATATTCCCGAATAAGCGACAAGATCGATGCAAGCGCTTTTCTCGACCATCCCGAACATAGCGCCATAAGGCAGCATTGCTATACATATACATATTCGTGATACGAAGGTTCGGCCATAATTCAGAAGATAGATGATGTGTTCGGTTCTCCAGCTGCTTCATATACAGCCAAAACAATTCAGCTCATTGATGTCGCATAAGCTGATTATCAATCCGTATGCCAGATGCCGTTCATACTACGCGAAGATATTTGAATATTGTGAACGTCGCTGTGGCCATTATTAGTCAACGACTATATCTTTCATTAAAATCAAGGTATAAATTCGTTATCATATTAACCTGACGACGATATTATTAAACATTCGCATTAACAACAGCAGCCTAGCGCTATGTCGTTTCTGGCAGCAAATATGTACAACAAAGCTCAACGTTAATTTACAATTAGCAGATGAGCGCCACATTCATGCATACAGTTCGTTAAGTCACACCCCGCAAGTTAGTTTATACCCCTTATATATGGGTGAAGTCGGAATTGTTATCAAAACCGAAATTACTGGTTTGAAGCACCGAAAATGTTCAATAGCAGAGTTCGCGGCCAGTTACACCTCGAAAGGAACACTGATACTTCGAAGCTGGTGTTATTAACGACGACAAGAATTTGCCCAGCGTACCGTTGAAAGAAATGGTGACATCGAAGTTCACCTGATTGACCGCGATAACAGGTACCACCACAGTTCAAGACTTACGCCATAGTTCAGTTAAGATAGATAACGTTCAAGATTTAGACGTAGTCGTGGCGACATGGTGCTCATGAGGAACAGACACGCTGCGTTACTGCACTATCGTCAGTGATGTCTCGCAGTATTCACTTACAAAGTGGATCTGAATCGTTTTCAGACTGAAGCGAATTTTCGACGTTGTCAACACAACGATGAAATAGTAAACTATCAAACCTCGTCACCGAATTCGATATGACGATAGTGTTCAACATTCTAACATGCCTGGATGACATATAGCATGACAATGATGACGCCAGCAAGCACTGTATCATCAGCCCGAACAGGGAGTAATGCAATACTTCTCTTCATCATCAATCTGATGCAGAGAAGTCTTCATGTACCAGCCTTCATTTCGATCAGAATCCGTCATATTACGTACATCATGATATAGCGTTGGTCTTCTGGTTACCAGGCCTTCAGACAATGTGATTGAAAATACTGGAGGCTCTAGTATCCCGATATGGTGGCTGCAAACCATTATCTGAGATACCGAGACGTCTCTGCCACCAATTCGATCCTGTCTCGCACAACAGCCGACAGTTCCCCATAAAGATACCGGACCAACAGATTTCTTTACTTATCTTACAACAATACCAAACAGCTTCATGCCATATATAATTTACTAAGTTCCTATCATCACAGTACCATGATTATTACATCATATAAGCTACAACTCCCCACAGAGTTTGTTATTATATTATACTTCACCTTAAGCTATTCACATCTTAAGAGTAACATTATGGTTACGATAAAATGCATCAGCCAACAAACTCTACAGAGTTTCTTTATTATTTTTATACATAGCTTGCCAATTAAGCCAACAAACTCTACTGAGTTTTACTATTATATAGCAACTTAAGCCACCATACCCAAGCACAGTACCATACCATTATTAAAATATATTGGCCAACAAACCCCAAGGAGTTTTGCTAATATACAGTAGCCAGTTTCTTCTATTCATTGTCTAAAGCTAGTACCATGTTTATATCATATAAGTAGATTAACTAGTCAAACCTAAAGAGTTTTTTCATTTGCTAAGTATCATCACATTTCTAAGCAATATGGTTATAATATAACATGTATTAGTTAACAGTCTCTACAGAAAGTTTAGCTATTATATATGTAACTTAAGCTATTCATATACTTAAGTTATAGTACCATGTTTATATCATAGGTATACTAGCTATCAAAACTTCTAAAGAGTGGCTTTGCTATTATATATTTCTTTAAGTTTCCACTACATACGCAGCTTTATAGTTACTATAACATGTATTAGCCAACAAATTCTGTTTAGTTCTTGCTATTATATATGGCAAGTTTTCCTCTCACAAGCTCAATACTAGGCTTATATCAAAGCCAACAAACTCAAAAGGGTTGTTTCGCTTATTATGCACATTAGCCTTAAGTTATCATCATATCTTAAGCAGTATGGTCACATATTATAAAGGTATAGTTAACAAAGTCCCCACGGAGTTTTGTTATTATATATATATAGCTTGGTTTCATCACCAATCTGTTAGTACTGAGTTACCATGGTAATGCTCCATAAACATGATTGTTGGATACACAGAGCCTTGGCTTATATGTAGCTATTATACATGCTTAAAGCCACAATATCTGAGCACACATTGTAAATACATACAATCTAGCTCTTAATGAGTTCTCTGTTAGTATATGTTGCTTGTTGCTATCTACAATATCATACTTCTCTCAGGCTTATTGTAACATAGTTAGCCTGAGTTTACGAGTTATTACATATGAAGCTTGCTACTGAGACTCCAGCACACTCACCATACTTCATATATTGTAAAAATATATTAGCTGTAATCTAAAATCTTCACAGAGTTTTGTTGAGTATATACAGCTTACACTATATCTACTCAATATAGCCTATATTAGCTAACAAATTTCCATTATATTTGGCTATTATATATGTAGTCAAGTTAATTATGAGTAGCTTAGTTATCAGTATTATATTCTCATATTATAAAAAATATATAGTTTCACAGCTGCTGTTATATATGTATTAAAAGCTTATTCATATCTAAGCTATTTTCATATAAGTATTATCTCGTCGTTCTCAAAAGAGTTTGTTATTACATAATTAGCTTGTTTAATCATATCTGTGTTTAGCATTATACAGACCTTGGAAAGTATTTTAGTTGCCTTGGAGTATCAAGATATGCTAACAAAGTTTAAGTTCATTAAAGACAGTATTAATGTTAAGAGGAAATTTCTATCATAATATAACATGGCAATAACCTTTTATATGGCAGCGATAAAAAGCAGTATTCAGCCTTTATGAAGCCTTCATAGGTTGCCATAATGTTCAAAGCTCAAATCGGTTCAAAGGCTTTTCACAAGCAAAGAAGCAGCGAGTCAGACATGAAATATGGTTTTTGGAGTAAAACTGACATTTCATACTATCCCGACTCATGATAACAAGCCTCAGCCTCGAATATCACCTTGAGCTTCGTACCAATGTTGGGCTCAGCATGAGGAGAGAGTGAGGTTTCAAAGTCTTCACGCCTTTCGCGGAAAGGAACTGCTAAGTAGTCACCAATTGCCTTGAACAGCGGTCACCAGAGTGTCAATACCGCGAAGAAGAGAGTTAATAAAGTTAAAGATATCGTGATGTTGATAAACATCACGACCAAAATCACATTTTTCCTCGCTGTTAAAGACCGAAAAAATAAATTTCACCTTTGACTTTTCTCGTTTTCGCGAATCAGCAAACATCAAGCATGAAAACCCCAAAAATCGGTCGTTGATGAACAGCGCAGTCGGCTTTCCATACTTTGTATCATTGATTTTCCGGTACGTCGGTTCAGACGGTTCAGATTGTTCCCGAATTATCACCCTTCAATTTAAATGGTTTATTGTCAATATCGTACCATATATGACCAGAATATTCATGCGCCAGTTCAATACCTGCCGATTTCATTAATAAAGCACAGCAACCATTATTCATGAAGACATTACGCCTTATACAAAGCGATCAATATCCACCAACGATTACCGGTCATCCACAGCGAACACGCCAGTTAGGCGTTTCAACCGCTTCCAATCCTTTCTTTTGATATCATGCATTGGTCCGCAGCCAGCCGAAGATGCTGAAACTGCAAAATGCAATCCGTTTATACGGTCTTCTTTCAATCAGCAGCCAGTTCGATATAATGGTTAGCGAACATTCATCAGACTAAAGTCGAAGCTAATTTGTTCGATCGCCATTCGTTAGCCTTTTCATGACAGTAGTTTTCATCTCGCGATAAATAAATTAATCTGGTTATAGTCATCAAAGATGATAAGCCGCGCGTCATTGAAGGAAGAAAAGATCATAGATCTTTAAATAACACCAGTTCTTCCACGCAGTATCTCCCTTAAGAAAACGTTCATTGCGTATTGCTCGAATGGAACCTTATCATACATATTCATTGAAAGTTTGTCGAAAGTGATCAGATTTATTGTTGCTTCGCACCGGCAACCCGACAGTCGCTAAAGAAATAACCCAGTTGTTGTTCCACTTTAATTCAAAGTCAGTTTGAGGGTACTTCGAATAAAACATTCAAATAATCAACAGTTATTACTTCGATACCGTAATAAAACAGCAACTGAATTTCAGATCGGCGCAACCAGTTTACCCAGTTGCGCACCCGGTGTAAGGATCGCTTTAAAATCGGTCCTCGGTGATGAGGAAGCCGAATGGCCGACCGCCGTATTTGATGATTCTCCAGCTGTAAACTCCGGTAAAAATGTTGATAATATTTCCTCCCCATCCCGACCCCGCCCGCTCGTCTCCTTCCGCCAACATAGTGAACACTCGGTATCTCCCCACTGAAGCCCTCAATTTAAAATCATCAATTACCAACACCAGTTGCTCTCCTTCATTGCCGAACCAGGCCAATCTCACCATGTACCAATTTCCTTCTTCGCTTCAGTGGTTGACGAAGTTTCGTGGAATTCTATCGCATCAGAACTTTGAATTACATTTGTTAGTCATCTTCGCGAGATTATCTATAGAGTAACATTAGTATCCTTCAACCATTACAGCGAATGATGGTCGTTTGTTGAAGTTTAAGTCATGGAATTTTCGCGTTTTAAATTAAGGGATTACGCTGATGAAATCTGGAAATATTGTAGTGATCATTTTATGATGTTGCCGATCCGCCTTAATATGATATTGATTACGCCGAAAATATAATAGCTGCCGCACTACTTATCCGGTTCTGCCTTTGTTAATACATTTTCAAAGCATAACGCCGTTATAGAGTTTGCGCGACCGATATCGAATGCCAGCCTGCTGCCGTCGGTTTCTCCGCGTGTTCGAGAGTGGTGGATCTTCAAAGCTTCCCCGAGAAAGAATTATCGTCGCGCAGCAGAAGACCAGAGGTTTATCGCCTGCTTTAGTGACAAACAATACGATGCGTTGTCGATTGACGGTCGTCGCACAGATCGTGTTAATGGAAGCCGCTCTATCTTCGAGGGAAAATTCAGACTTTTCCCATTGATCTGGTCTTCAATTCTATTTGATTAATAAAGAAATCCATCGGATCGGTTGGCCAACCAAGATCGCCGATGCTTCCGATGTCTTTCTGGCTGACCGATGTCGATGATAACGTTCCAACATATTCACCGTCGTTAGCATCATCTCATAGATGCTAAAGGCGAACGAATATAGGTTCTGAGTTCAACGCATAGTTCCGTAAACAGATCTTTACGTCACCCAGAAAGTCACGATCACTCCGACGGGCGACCAGATGTTTTCGGAAGCGCCGGGCGAAAGACCCAGATGGAAGGGGCGAAAGAATCAGATATGAAGTTTTCACGTAAGCGATCATCATACATCTCGACCGAACATCAATGAAGTCACGTTCTATATAAGTCACGGAAAGCATGCGCGTCATGATCGAATTCAGAAGCGACATCGGTACAAGAGTCGAGAAGAACTCATAGACAAAGCCGATCATCTATTGGTCACAACGGATAGCTGTTCCCTGTTGAATTGGCGACCAAGACGATGTTCGGCTCAAATATCTAGAACTATCAATAGACATTCGTCAATTTACTTCGAATACGATAAGATTATTCGAGTGCCCTGCTTCTATCTCAATATCTCAAAGTTAAATATTTATGTTGCACAAGCAAAGCCATATACATTTTACATACAGTATAGCGATATTGGTCGTGGCTTTGACTTCGACATCGTCACGGTCGCCGGCTAAAGTGGTTCAAAGTCACCCAGAAAGAATAGAAGGGATACCGAAATCCTCGCCAGCCGGCGTCGAGGAAAGTCTCCTCCGTTGCCTCTGCCACCGTCATAGCGAAGTTATCGTCAGTCGTTAAAGACGATGTTGATTATCCGTATGCCAGACGTTATATGTTCACGTTTAAGATATCAGTTATTTACAACACAGAATCGCCGCCGTGATATCGGGTCCAATATTTCATAGATCTTCGCCCGCCTCGCGATAAATTCAATATACATCGACGACGCTATTATTATTACGCATATCTTCGCAGATCACTAATATCGAAAACAACAGCAAAGCCCAGCCAGCAGCAACTTAACGCCGCCTCTGGAGAGCAGTTCAACGCACTTCATTAATTGCGCCCATACATTACGCATACAGCCCGTCATTATCCGCGCATATAACGAGTCGAATTATTCAAACCGAAATAGCTTTCACGACAACCAGAAAATAATCTGGTCAGCATAAAATACAGAGACGCCGAGCCGCCTTTTAACCCCGAACAGACGGTCACCGATACCGAAAGTACACGGTGAACGACGTTGGTTGAGTCATCCATCAATAAAGAATTTACCAGCGCGGGTTTTTCCCGTTACTATCGTGACATCATTACGTGAACAAATGTTTTACTGGGATCTTATTCATAGTAGTGTCTATCTTCATTCAATAAGTTCAAGACTTCGATGTCAATAAAGTATCGGGCCATAGTCAGTGAAACGAAACCATTGTTCAGTAATTTAGCCTGACAGATCGTTCTCTTCGCGTTAATCGTTAAATATCTAGACGGGTAGTCGTGGCGATTTTAATATAAAGCTCGGTCCAGGAGCCGTGACATTACCGGTTGCATCACATCGGGTGACTTTCGTTGAAGCACCAGTTCAGCGCTTTCAGATCATAGTTTTACCGTTTAATCAACAATCAGATAAATTCGTTTGAATAAAAACGAAATTACCAACTCAGATATGATAAGCTCAACATCTTCGTCAGCGAGGCAACACGTTTCGATTTATTATTCATGACTTATCAAGATGGGTCAGCAAGAGCACCGTAAATTTATTCATCAAACAGGGAGCGAGTAACAGCATTTTCTATCATCAACTGACAGAGTGAAGTCTCATGCCTTCCATAACATAGCGACGCGTATTGTGTGTTTATCTAGTTCTACCATTGTTGCAATAATAAACAGCGACTGAAACAATGAGCGGTTATTTCGGTGCCCTATATGGTGTCGCACCATTGAGGCCCGAAGAGATATCACGGTGATGCCCAGGTATACGTCACGAATCTCATGGTTCTTTCATCGTCAAAGCCGACGCCGGAGAAGATAAGTCATCTAACAGATAAATATGATGATATTTCATGTATTAAGTTGGCTTAAGCCAAAATAGCAAAAACTCTTTTAGAGTTTGTTAGCTAATCTACTTATATGATATAAACATAGTACTAAGCTTAAGATATGAATAAGCTTCTAAGCTACCTATATAATAGCAAAACTCCTTAGAGTTTGTTAGCCAATATATTTTAATAATATGAGTATAGTACTATGCTTAAGGTATAATTAGCTTAAGTTACCTATATAATAGTAAAACTCCTCAGAGTTTGTTAGCTTAATTAACTTAAGCTATGTATAAATAGCCAAAACTCTGTAGAGTTTGTTAGCTAATGCATTTATCATGTAACCATAGTATTACTCTTAAGATATGAATAACTTAAGGTAAATATATATAATAACAACTCTGTAGAGTTGTTAACTTATATATTGTATGATGTAATAATCATAGTACTGTGATGATAAAAGGAACTTAAGTAAATTATATGCTATAGCATGAAGCTATTTAGTATTGTTATAAGATAAGTAAAAATCTGTTAGATTGACTTATCTTCTCCGAGGACTGTCAGCTGTTGTGCGAGGACCATGGGATCGAATTGGTGTATACCTGAGACGTCCTCGGTGGTGATATCTCTCAGATAATGGTTTGCAACCACCATATCGGATTTCCAGAAATAAACCCTCCATTATTTCAATCATATTTGTGTACAACAATTGTAGAAGTTAGCTATAATATCATGAGTATTAAGCTCATGGAGGGTCGGAATATAGTCCATCCGCATATGCACGAGTATGACAGTTCTGATCCAAATGGAGATATAATACATGAGACTTCACTCTGCGTAAGTTGATGATAGAGAAAATAATCTGTTGCATTTTTCCTCCTGTTTGGTTTGGTGGAGATAAATTTACAGTGCTCTTGCTGGCCATCTTGATAGAATCATCGTATCATGGGGTCCAAGTATGTCATCCAGGCGTGTTCATAAACCTCACTTGTGAGGTGTTGGAGCACTATATTCATATCCCCAGGTTGCGGAAATTTCGCTTTATTCTCCAAACAGAAGTTTAGTAGGTTTACTAACCATCTAGTTGTGTTAGTCGCTTGATGAAATTCAGCTGTAGTCTGAAACGCTGTGGATTTAGATCCACTTGTATCTTCGCTCTAGGTAATTCGGCCTAAGTCCTTGATGATGTAGGTGCACAACCAGGTGTGTCTGTCCTCGCTGAACTTTATGTAAAAATCGCCTGACTGCCGATCCCTCGCCTTAACTTGACAGGGGAGGTCTCTAACTCTGAAGAAAGGCAGTCTAATCATGAATGTTCAGGTTAACTGGACTGTAATGAGGCTTGCTCGCTCACTGATATATAGTTGTCACTTGTGACGTAAGTCTTGAACTGTGAATAGAGATCGACCTCTGTGTAGGTCGTTGTCCCTCATGGGTCCAATCAGAACAAGGCATTTTGATTCTGTATAATACCCGCTGTGATGTCACCGGTGTAGCGGAAAAACCCACCTTGAATAAATTCTTGTCGCCGCTGATATTAGCATAAACGCCGGTCTTCACCGTAGCTTCCCGGGTTATCCGAGTGACCACGCGGTTTCGAGGGTTAATGGTAACCGCTGAAACCTCCGCCGCCGTAAAAATCTCGCCTGTAATTTTATGCTGGGTAGGTTATTTTCCTGGTTGTCGTGAAAGTAATTTCAGTTTTGAATATAATTCACTTCCTTATATATACTGGGTATAAACAACTTGCAAGTTGTGAGCTTGTAGACTGTATACATGAATGTATCGTCATAATTGTAGAATTAACGCTGAACTTGTACATATTTCTTCTCAGAAACTTTGACGATTAAGAGTTATACTCGCTGTAACAAGGCTGCTGTTCAATTTCGATATTGAATTGTCTGCAGATATGCGAATGGTCACGCATGTAGATAATCGTATCGTCAGTCCGGGATTGTATATTAGCAATTTATAATGAATAGTTGATTTCTGTGAAGATCTATGAAATGTCGTTGACTAATAATACAGCGACGCTTCTGTGTTGTAAATAGCTGAGCAATTATCTTCACAGAGGCTTATAGATCGCATCTGGCATACAGTTGATAATCAACTTATGCGACGCCTTGAACGGACTGACGAAAGTAGCTATATATGACGAGTGGCTAGTATATGGAAACCTTGGAGGAGACTTCCTCGGTGAACGCCGAGACTTCGCTAAGTTCTCAAGTATCCCTTCTAGATCTTCTGGGTGAAGTAGACTTGAGTTACTTAGCCTTCGCGACCATCGCTTAAGGTGTCGAGTCAAAGCCCGATTAGTATATATATATATATATAAATATATATGAGCGCTTGCTTCGTGAACAGCCTCTGTGTTTAACAGGATGTGGGATCGGCGCGCTTGCCTAAGTAGGGCCGCATGGATCATCTTATCATATTCAGAAGTCGTTACTTAAGTCTGGTGATAAGTGTCTAATTGATCGCTCTAGATCTATTTAGGCCAGCGAACATACGCCTCGCGCCATGGATTCAACAGAACCAATATACGATTGTAGTTCTTATACTTGATATCGATGATCAACTTGTCTATGGGTTGATCTTCTCGAGACTTGTGAGGGGAACGCTGATAGTTTCGCTGGCTCTCTTGTATAGTCCCTCGATGTCCTTCTAGATGATGATGATCTGGATTCAGGTGTCCTTCGCGATGCCTTCGCTAAGCTTCCTCTGCGCCCGGTCCGGGGAACGACGATATGACCTTCGCTGGCTTCCGTGATGTCTGATGGTCCGAGTCCACATCTAGGGATGAAACCGCGAAAGGTGATGATCTATCCTGCCTTCGCGAAGTCCTTCGCGAAGGCTGTACATCTAGGTTCTTTCCGCCGCTAAGGCTGTACATCTAGGTCCTTCCGCCGCTGGCCTTCGCGCTGGCTGTACATCTAGGTCCTTCGCCAAGGTGGTCCGTGACTTCCTTCGCGAAGGTGACATCGCCCCTGGCTGCTACGCTGACGGGGGTGCCTCTGGGGTGTTGTTCACGCTTGGAGCCTTCGCTGGGTCGGACCCTGCTACCGCAGATATAGTGGTCCTCCATGATGTTCATAATTTGTCGCATCATGTCTTCTGGGATGGTCTGCGACGAGGTCGCCGGTGCTTTATCTGGCGGTGTTAATGGAGGGGTCCACCGGAAAATCGTCCGACATCAGTGTAGAGGCATCAGGCTGCATGGTGATCTCTGCTGATGTCGCTGTAGCTGTCACCGGTCGCTTCTTGTATGCGATCGCCGGGATGATGATCAGCTGATCATCGTAGAGGTCCAGGTCATCGGCTGGAACAATCTCGCTGAGAAAGTCCTAGTAGACTTCGCTGATTTTCCCTCAGAGGTCGACGCTGCCCTGGGTGTGCGACGCCTGCGCGCTGAGTGTTGGTAATGATGGGACCCTCAGGACGATCATCGCATATCTGCGCTTGGTACATCAGGCTGCATGCTGATCTGTGCCGACATCGGTCAATCTTGATGTACATCCGGTATGATGACCGGGCTGATCATCATACAGGCCCAAAACTTCGATGGGAACGGTCTCGCTGTTGAGATGTAGTAGAAAACCCTCTAGTCTTCTGCTGCGACGATGGGATGTCTGGGGAAGCAGGATGCTTCTTGGAGATGGCGGACTACGCCCCACACCTCTCCACCACTCTAGCGAACACCACACGGGAGGGGAGTCGGCCAACAGCAGTAGACTGGCTAGGGTTCCGTGTATCAGTCATACTAGACTCTGCATACGCCACCTATCTGCTGTGCGCGTGCAAACGCAAAGTAAATATTAATAAAAGGTAGAATTGGATAAATTAGTACCGCAACTGCAATGTGAATATAATAAACATGGCTACCGCATACATCATATTAAAGGCGGATCAGCAGCAGCATAAAAACGTAATCTGCAATAGTACAGAATTTTCATCAACGTAATCCACTGAAACAAACACGCGCCCCGTGACTAAACTGTAGAAAACGACTAAATATCAATATATAATCGTTGAAGGATACTAGCTAAACCTCTATAGATGTCTATACGAGGTAACTAACTAAATATAATTCAAAGGATATAGTGTGTCGGGAGACACAGGCGCCTCTCACGCCCAGCTCACTGGGCTAAGAAGGAGAGAGTGAGGCACATGGGTAGAGGGTGGCTCTCGCTCCCGCCAGCTTGTGGAAAGGAGGTAACTCGTGGTGAATACTAATTAGTGATTTTAAATTGAAGGAGCTTCAATTAGGGAGATACAAGTGTTCCACTATGTTCGCAAGAAGAAGAAGACAAGCAAAAAGAGCATGAGTCAGGATAAGGAAAAATAATATCTTTATTTTACCAAATTTACAACTGGAGGGTCAGTCAAAATTACAGCGGTCAGAACATTTCAGCTGCATCACCAGGGTTCGATTTAAGAGATGTTAATCCACTTACACCAGGTGCAACCTAAGATAAAAACCTAGTTGCACCAGTCAAATTCCAGTTGCACTGTTTTTATTGCAATATGTAATATCAGAAATATGCTATTGAATTATTTAGATGTTTTATTCAAAGTTTACCCACTCAAAATTTGACTTGCACCTAGTGCAAGTTAGACTAATAACTAGGTTGCTCTTTGTAATATCAGGTTGCACCAGTGCAAGCAACAAATACACTAAATCGAGCCCTATGATCACTCTGACTTAAACTTCCAATGAGACGATATTAAATTCAATACCACCTTTAAGGCATGTCTAGGTTCCATTCAGAATAATACACAATGGAACGAAAATGGTAAGGGTAATTTTCTTAAAGAATACTGCTGTGGGAAGGACATTTAATTGTTATTTAAGAAAATCTATGTCTTTTCTCCTTCAAATATTTTTGCAACTTGAAATCATCTTTTATGATATAATTTGATGATATAAAAGAGACACCAGATTAATTTATTTATACGAGATAACCCAAGTGAAACCTGTCCATAAAGGGAAAAACAACAACAAAATGCTTTGATCAGACAAACCAAGCTCTGACTAGTCTGAGTAAGAAGAAAGGTATGATGCCATAAGGACTTCTTTATTATATCAGACAAGCACTGGGTGCAAGTTGGTATAAATATGAGATTGCATTTTGCAGTTTGCTTAATAAAATGTAATTTTGGAGTAAAATTGATATTTTATACTTATCCTGACTCATGCTCTTTTGCTTGTCTTCTTCTTCTTGCGTAACATAGTGGAACACTTGTATCTCCCTAATTGAAGCTCCCTTCAATTTAAAATCACTAATTAGTATTCACCACGAAGTTACCTCCTTTCCACAAGCTGAACGAGGGCCACCTCTACCCATGTGCCTCACTCTCTCCTCATATACTGAGCCCAACATTTGAATTTACAGGGAAATCCAAAGTGTTATTTGGGGAGGATGGGAGGGCTGACCTCATGAGTCAGGATAAGTATAAAATATCAATTTTACTCCAAAAATTACATATTTTTCCTTATCCTGACTCATGCTCTTTTTGCTTGTAGCATCCTACGGAACGGAGGTGGGAATATCTAATACTTTGGATTTTTAATAATTAGTGATTTGAACTGTGATGATTGTAATAACCCTATGGGAACTTCATAAAGGCACTGAATTGATGAATTCCTGCTGCTAACTTATCAGCTGCCATATAAAAGGTTATTACCATGTACTTATTATGATAAAGTATATATAACATTAATACAATGCTTAAGACTAATAGACTTAAGCTTGTTAATATGCTAGTATAAACTCCTTAGAGTTTGTTAGCTAAAATACTTTAAGATATAACATAGTACTAAGCTTAAGATATGATTAAACTTAAGCTAATTATATAATAGCAAACTCTTTAGAGTTTGTTAGTTAATATACTTATATGATATAGATATAATGCTGAGCTTAAGATATGAATAAGCTTTAGCTACATATATAATAGCAAAAAAACTCTGTAGAGTTTGTTAGCTAATATATTTTTATAATATGAGTATAGTACTGTGCTTAAGCTATAATTAACTTAAGCTACATATATAATAGCCAAACTCTGTAGAGTTTGTTAGCTAATATATATTTATAATATTAGTATAGTACTGAGCTTAAGATATAATTAACTTAAGCTACATATATATAGCAAAACTCTGTAGGGTTTTGTTAGCTAATATATTTTACAATATGAGTATAGTAGTGTGCTTAAGATATAATTAACTTAAGCTACATATATAATAGCAAAACTCTGTAGAGTTTGTTAGCTAATATATTTTACAATATGAGTATAGTAGTGTGCTTAAGATATAATGAACTTAAGCAACATATATAATAGCAGAACTCCGTGAGAGTTTGTTAGCTAATATATTTTACAATATGAGTATAGTATTGTGCTTAAGATATTATTAACTTAAGCTACATATATAATAGCCAAAAACTCTGTAGAGTTTATTAGCTAATATGTTTATAGTGTAACCATAGTACTAAGCTTATAGTACTGAGCTTAAGCTTATGATGAAACTTAAGCTATATATATATAATAACAAAACTCCGTCGAAGTTTTGTTAGCTAATACCTTTATAATGTAACCATACTGCTTAAGATATGATGAAAACTTAAGCTAATTGTATAATAGCTTAAAACAACCCTTTAGAGTTTGTTAGCTATGATATAAACCTAGTATTGAGCTTATGAAGGAAAACTTAAGCTACATATATAATAGCAAGAACTCCGTAGAGTTTGTTAGCTAATACATGTTATAATGTAACTATAAAGCTTAAAATATGATGAAACTTAAGCGAAATATATAATAGCAAAACCCTCTTTTAGAGTTTTGATAGCTAATATACCTATATGATATAAACATAGTACTGCGCTTAAGATATGAATAAGCTTAAGTTACATATATAATAGCTAAAACTCTGTAGAGTTTGTTAGCTAATACATGTTATAATATAACCATATTGCTTAGAAATATGATGATACTTAAGCCAAATAGCAAAAAACTCTTTAGAGTTTGTTAGCTAATCTACTTATATGATATAAACATAGTACTAAGCTTAAGATATGAATAAGCTTAAGCTACCTATATAATAGCAAAACTCCTTAGAGTTTGTTAGCCAATATATTTTAATAATATGAGTATAGTACTATGCTTAAGGTATAATTAGCTTAAGTTACCTATATAATAGTAAAACTCCGTAGAGTTTGTTAGCTTAATTAACTTAAGCTATGTATAAAATAGCCAAAAACTCTGTAGAGTTTGTTAGCTGATGCATTTATCATGTAACCATAATATTACTCTTAAGATATGAATAACTTAAGGTAAATATATATAATAACAAACTCTGTAGAGTTGTTAACTTATATATTGTATGATGTAATAATCATAGTACTGTGATGATAAAAGGAACTTAAGTAAATTATATATAGCATGAAGCTATTTAGTATTGTTATAAGATAAGTAAAAATCTGTTAGATTGACTTATCTTCTCCGAGGAACTGTCAGCTGTTGTGCGAGGACCATGGGATCGAATTGGTGTATACCTGAGACGTCCTCGGTGGTGATATCTCTCAGATAATGGTTTGCAACCACCATATCGGATCTCCAGAAATAAACCCTCCAATATTTCAATCACATTTGTGTGGAACAATTGTAGAAGTTAGCGCTATAATATCATGAGTATTAAGCTCATGGAGGGTCGGAATAGGTCCATCCGCATATGCACGTAGTATGACAGTTCTGATCCAAATGGAGATATAGTACATGAGACTTCTCTCTGCGTAAGTTGATGATAGAGGAAATAATCTGTTGCATTTTTTACTCCTGTTTGGTTTGGTGGAGATAAATTTACAGTGCTCTTGCTGGCCATCTTGATAGAATCATCGTATCATGGGGTCCAAGTATGTCATCCAGGCGTGTTCATAAACCTCACTTGTGAGGTGTTGGAGCACTATATTCATATCCCCAGGTTGGGCGTGAAATTTCCGTTTATTCTCCAAACAGAAGTTTAGTAGGTTTACTAACCATCTAGTTGTGTTAGTCGCTTGATGAAATTCAGCTGTAGTCTGAAACGCTGTGGATTTAGATCCACTTGTATCTTCGTCTAGGTAATTCGCTGCGAAGTCCTTGACGATGTAGGTGCACAACCAGGTGTGTCTGTCCTCGTTGAACTTTATGTAAAATCGCCTGACTGCCGATCCCTCGTCTTAACTTGACAGGGGAGGTCTCTATCTTGAAGAAAGGCAGTCTAATCATGAATGTTCAGGTTAACTGGACTGTAATGAGGCTTGCTCGTTCACTGATATATAGTTGTCACTTGTGACGTAAGTCTTGAACTGTGAATAGAGATCGACCTCTGTGTAGGTCGTTGTCCCTCGCGGTCCAATCAGAACAAGGCATTTTGATTCTGTATAATACCCGCGCTGTGATGTCACCGGTGTAGCGGGAAAAAAAACCCACCTTGAATAAATTCTTGTCGTCGTTGATATTAGCATAAACGTCGGTCTTCACCGTAGCTTCCGAAGTTATCCGAGTGACCACGTGTTTCGAGGGTTAATGGTAACCGCGCGAAACCTCCGGCGCGAAATATCTCGCTCTGTAATTTTATGCTGGGTAGGTTATTTTCCTGGTTGTCGTGAAAGTAATTTCAGTTTTGAATATAATTCCGACTTCCTTATATATAAGGGTATAAACAACTTGCAAGTTGTGAGCTTGTAGACTGTATACATGAATGTATCGTCATAATTGTAGAATTAACGTTGAACTTGTTGTACATATTTCTTCTCAGAAACTTTGACGATTAAGAGTTATACTCGCTGTAACAAGGCTGCTGTTCAATTTCGATATTGAATTGTCTGCAGATATGCGTAATGGTCACGCATGTAGATAATCGTATCGTCGTCCGGGATTGTATATTAGCAATTTATACGGAATAGTTGATTTCTGTGAAGATCTATGAAATGTCGTTGACTAATAATACAGCGACGTTCTGTGTTGTAAATAGCCTGAGCAATTATCTTCGCGTAGGCTTATAGACGGCATCTGGCATACAGTTGATAATCAACTTATGCGACGTCTTGAACGGACTGACGAGTAGCTATATATGACGAGTGGCTAGTATATGGAAACCTTGGAGGAGACTTCCTCGGTGAACGCCGGAGACTTCGCGAAGTTCTCGAAGTATCCCTTCTAGATCTTCTGGGTGAAGTAGACTTGGAGCCACTTAGCCTTCGCGACCATCGCGAAGGTGTCGAGTCAAAGCCCGATTAGTATATATATATATATATATATATAAATATATATATGAGCGCTTGTTTCGTGAACAGCCTCTGTGTTTAACAGGATGTGGGATCGGCGAAGCGCTTGCCTAAGTATGGCCGCATGGATCATCTTATCATATTCAGAAGTCGTGTTACGAAGTCTGGTGATAAGTGTCTAATTGATCGTTCTAGATCTATTTAGGCCAGCGAACATACGTCTCGTCATGGATTCAACAGAACCAATATACGATTGTAGTTCTTATACTTGATATCGATGATCAACTTGTCTATGGGTTGATCTTCTCCTCGGAGACTTGTGAGGGGAACGTTGATAGTTTCGCGAAGCTCTTGTATAGTCCCTCGATGTCCTTCTAGATGATGATGATCTGATTCAGGTGTCTCTTTCGCGCATGCCTTCGCGAAGCTTCCTCTGCGTCCGGTCCGGGGGAACGACGATATGACCTTCGCGAAGGCTTCCGTGATGTCTGATGGTCCGAGTCCACATCTAGGGATGAAACCGCATAAGGTGATGATCTATCCTGCCTTCGCGAAGTCCTTCGCGAAGGCTGTACATCTAGGTTCTTTCCGCCTTCGCGAAGGCTGTACATCTAGGTCCTTTCCGCCTTCGCGAAGGCCTTCGCGAAGGCTGTACATCTAGGTCCTTCGTCAAGGTGGTCCGTGACTTCCTTCGCGAAGGTGACATCGTCCTGGCTGCTACGTTGACGGGGGGGGTGCCTCTGGGGTGCTGTCTACGTTGGAGCCTTCGCGAAGGCTCGGACCCTGCTACCGCAGATATTGGTCCTCCATGATGTTCATAATTTGTCGCATCATGTCTTCTGGGATGGTCTGCGACGAGGTCGTCGGTGCTTTATCTGCGGTGTTAATGGAGGGGTCCACCGGAAAATCGTCCGACATCAGTGTAGAGGCATCAGGCTGCATGGTGATCTCTGCTGATGTCGTTGTAGCTGTCCCCGGTCGTTTCTTGTGGCGTACGTCGGGTATGATGATCAGCTGATCATCGTAGAGGTCCAGGTCATCGGCTGGAACAATCTCGGTTGAGAAAGTCCTAGTAGACTTCGTTGATTTTCCCTCAGAGGTCGACGCTGCCCTGGGTGTGCGACGTCTGCGTTGAGTGTTGGTAATGATGGGACCCTCAGGACGATCATCGCATATCTGCGTTGGTACATCAGGCTGCATGCTGATCTGTGCCGACATCGGTCAATCTTTGATGTACATCCGGTATGATGACCGGCTGATCATCATACAGGCCCAAACTTCGATGGGAACGGTCTCGGTTGTTGAGATGTAGTAGAAAAACCCTCTAGTCTTCTGCTGCGACGATGGGATGTCTGGGGAAGCAGAATGCTTCTTGGAGATGGCGGACTACGTCCCACACCTCTCCACCACTCTAGCGGAACACCACACGGGAGGGGAGTCGGCCAACAGCAGTAGACTGGCGAGGGGTTCCGTGTATCAGTCATACTAGACTCTGCATACGCGACCTATCTGCTGTGCGTGCCAAACGCAAAGTAAATATTAATAAAGAGGTAGAATTGGATAAATTAGTACCGCAACTGCAATGTGAATATAATAAACATGGCGCCGTACATCATATTAAAGGTGGATCAGCAGCAGCATAAAAAACGTAATCTGCAATAGTACAGAATTTTCATCAACGTAATCCACTGAAACAAACACGGCGTCCCGTGAATAAACTGTAGAAAAACGACTAAATATCAATATATAATCGTTGAAGGATACTAGCTAAACCTCTATAGATGTCTATACGAGGTAACTAACTAAATATAATCAAAGGATATAGTGTGTCGGGAGACACAGGCGCTCTCACGTCCAGCTCACTGGGCGAAGAAGGAGAGAGTGAGGCACATGGGTAGAGGTGGCGCCCTCGTTCCCGCGCTTGTGGAAAGGAGGTAACTCGTGGTGAATACTAATTAGTGATTTTAAATTGAAGGGAGCTTCAATTAGGGAGATACAAGTGTTCCACTATGTTCGCAAGAAGAAGAAGACAAGCAAAAAGAGCATGAGTCAGGATAAGGAAAAATAATGATTTTTTCTGAAAATGTATACCAATATTCGCACTTGCTAGTCTTGTGCATTTCTGAAACAATTGTTATTTTTTACTTTTCCACCTTACTCACATTTAGCAATTGCAGGGCAAAGTTAAAACTGTATTAAAAAAAATAAAATGTGTATTTTAATCACATGACCTATATACCATGGCGGCCATCTTGGATTCAAGATGGCCGTTCTCTCAACATTCACAGATCCTGCAAATTTACTTCCAGTATGTACATTGTATTTTGATGGAATAGCAGATATAACAAATTCAAAAGTTGAACATCACTATTGAAACATTCAGAAAATTAAAAATGTTAAAAGATACAAACATTTTCTCTGATACCTGCATATTAATTAGTTTTGAAAAGGCTGAAAATCATAAAATCATGTGCTTCAATGTTCTATTCCATTTTTCAGACAATTTCTATGTCTCTATAAAGGTTATTTACAAACTCTTAATCAAAAAGGATTTCAGGAAAAGTTTATATTTTCCTTAATAATGTATTATTTTAAAAAGCTGTTACATACAGAACCACTCACCAATATTACTCTGGTGCTGTGAAAACCATCTGAATAAATGTTTCATTCCAGCAGAAAATGGTATCACAAGTTATCACTGTCACTGTTATATGACTGTCCCAGACATAATTCTGAACAACTTCTGTTCACATTTAACTTTGAAATAACATATATCACTTTATCCAATACACAATTAGTCACTTTGTTCTGAAATAGTGTATGGAACTGTCAGACCATATATATATATATATATGTCCCTTTGTATTCCCTGAGGTGCAGTTCATGCTGGGCCAAGTCCAGTCATTCTTCTGAGATAGCTCCAACAATAGAAGATGGATTTGAACATGATCCCCTACACTTGCAGTGGATGCTACAAGGAATTCTCTTCTTGGAACATGTACAGTTATTACACAGTTGTGTACCAGCTATACACGAACACCGGATTTCCTTCAATAGGTTGGCTGGGGCAGCACACTTATCAGTTATTATAGGTGTAACAGTGTTGCAGATAGTTTGAAACCCATGTTCATGTTTGTCCAGCACAGTCTTGAGATGGATCCATGTACATACCTGGTGATGCACTCGTAGGGAATGGAATGCACATGCTCGGCTTGTTGGTGGCATTCTTTCAACAGATGTGAATTTTGTTGAGACAGCAAAGAGATATCTCAAATCATCTAACCTGTATATGTCATCTGTGTTGCTATACAGAGAACTCACAAACTTTTCTCCAGCTTCTATGACAGATTCTTTTGAAGAGGATGGATTTCCAAATCTTGACACAGTCTTTCTGAGTGGTTGAGATTTCTGCAACAATTTGAGATGTTTAACCTTTCCAATCCCAAACATTGCTGAAGTGGTGTCACATCCTGACATGGCATGTACAAAAGGGAGCAAACGACATACATCATTTCCCAAACCTTGTTTGCACTGATTGACAGAGACTAGTTGTTTCTTGGTCTTCATGAAAATGTTGGTGTTGGGTTTGCTGTGGTGAAGGAGTAAGACAAGGATGTCTGTGTCATCAGCCAAAACAACAACTTCAGCAGAGGCCTCAGCCATTTCCAGTGCTTTTCGGACAACAACAACATCGGCATCACCTTCCTCGCCTGCATGTTCGACAGTAATGCCATCCTCTTGAAGCTTTTCTCCAATGAGGTTGATCAGAGCTTGTTTGTTGTGCTTGTTTGACAAAAATGCAGACTTGTCTTGAGGAACTGGTGTTGTAGCTGAAACTACAATGTCAGGTGATGATACCTTCATGAACTTTCTTCTTTTCTGCTCTGGTTCCTTGGTGGTTGATGTTAGGTAGCTGTCAAATACAACACATAATGGGTGATGCCTCAGTGTTCTATGCTTAACATTGTCAATGAACATTTGACAAAGATCAACAATGCATCCAATCTTTGGCCACGGTACTTGTTGAAGAAGTGCACATCCGTCGATCACTGTTCCTGCTTCAGCAGCATGCACTATTTCCTTGTGGTGGTTATCAAGTATGAAATTAGCCAGTGTGGACTTTTGACATTTCCTCATTGACCCGTCATCGTTAAACAGAGCTGGCGAAACTGCTGCTAGCTCATAGGAGAAGACAGTTGGTGATGGAGGACAATTGACGAGAGTCATTGCCAACAGTCGTTGGTAGAGCTCTAGAGATGACATTCGCAGTTCTTCTCCATCAGACAGGCGTACTGATTTCTTCATGACAGCAAATGTGACCACTTGATCAGATTTCTTCATGACAACATCTCCCAAATCTCTTTCCAGTCAGATTTGCTTGAATCTTGCGACCAATCTCAGCTGCATCATAAGCATTAACCTTGTAGATTGCAACCACACCAGTAGCAATATTTCTCAGCTGATCTTGATGAGGTGTGTCAAAAGGGTTGTGTGCTCGGAGAAAAGTGATGAAAGTTTGCAAATCAGCCAGATCTTGCTTTATCCTGCCTGGGTTGACATCTCTGTGATGATCTGTAACCTCTGTTGTCGTGCCAGTCATCAGTCGCAGTGCATCAGTGTATTGTGCAACAATGTGAGCTGATAACAACCATTTTGTTCTGGCAGAGTCCTTATGGGTGATATTGATTAACCCTCCTTGTGTTTTCCCTGCTCTCATGAGGCACTGTTCAATGGTCATATCGCTCCAGGTTCCACTCCAAAATCTCTTGGGATTCCTTCTGACTGTGAACAATCCTCTCTCCATTGGACCACGCAGACATTGACATAGATCTTGGCAGTCTTGCAAATATAAGCGACAGAACTTGGCATAATTGTTGTGACCTGAGGCAGCAAATAGGGGAAGCATATCTTCAGTGGCCTTGAGATGCAACATCCAGTTACCAGATCGTTCAGCTCGGATGAACATTCTCACATTTGAAACAAAGTCCATAAACATCAGCCAAAGTTTACTTGTCTTCGTTTTTCTTTTTTCCTCTTTCAGGTTCAACAGTTTCAGGTGAATCTCCTTGAGTGTTTCTTCTGAGCCTGAAACTTCATCATTTCTTTGAAATAGCTTTTGTTGCAGTGTGGCAAGGTTACCTTTTGCTTCTTCTGAGAGAAATAGTTCACTGGACGAGAACATAGATTCATCATCTCTCCCTTCATTGTCAAGTGATGGTTTGACAGACTCAGTAAGTACAGCATGGAGTGCAGCATCAGTCAACAGACAAGCACGGAGTGTCTTAGTGTAAGATTTTCCATCTACCATTTTGGGGAGACTTTTACATGCATAAACATTTGCCCACAGTTCTTCTAAGCCGCTGTCCTCCATAATTTTGCAGCCTGCACCTAGATATGACATGAGTTGATGAAAGCCTCCAAGACGCAACTGAATATGAGAAAACTCATCTTGATTGTCACTCTTTATCTTGTATGCTTTGGCATAAAGTGGCTGGTCAAAAGTGAGTTGGGCACAACACTGCTCTCGTTGTCTTCTCTGGGAGTCAACATATTTCATTGTGCTGTATACTGCTTCATTGGTCTGTGGATTCAGTGGTATCATTGGATTATAGGTCACAGAAGTGCATATGCAATGGCCACTGGTAATCTCTGACATAAAACCTTGCCAATTTGGTGTTGAGTTCAGGTAAACACTAGACAGCAGCCATAGTGTATCTAGCTCAAGAAAGTTCTGCAAAGAAATGGTGACGTTTGGCATTTGCTTGAATTTCATGTCAGACATAAGACTTCTGAGAGGCTGTTTATACGGACGAACAATATTTCCAAAGTTGCCCTCTGTAAGTACATCTGATGATGAAACTTTTCTCCTAGGTATGTTCACTAGACAATGTTGCGCTGGAGTCTGGCAGGTGACAATACCCATCACATGAGTTGACTGCTGCCCATTCAGCGTGTCTTCATTGTGGTCAAAGTTATCGGCCACCCACTGAGAGAGACCCATGGCTGGTAACATCTCTGGATGGTGATTCAGTTGAATTGATGTTGGCCTGACTTACAGCAGCAGCCTTCTGAAAATCCATAACCTGGTCATAAGACACACTTACTCCCAGTGATGACAGGAGATTGAGAGCAACTCTTGATCTTGTAGTCTGGTGAATGAATAGTCCAGTCGACAGAAGAAGTGGTGATGTAAATGACTGATGCGAGGCTTGCATGAGGATATGGCACACAGATGCTATCAGTATCCGTTGTTTGAGAGATGCTGATGTTGTACGAGGTTTGTCAAAGATGCTTTGCATAAACTCATGGAGGATTTGAGGAATTTGGTGTTCAAGAGTATTGATGTCAACTTCAGATGGCTCAGGATACCTTTCAGAGTCAGTCGTTACATTTTTATTAGATCCTTAATTGTTCTTCCCAGATCCTTTGCTGTCTTAATGTCTTGGTCAGCTAATGTATCAAATGCATCATGGTATGACTCAGACAATATTGAACTTGCCTGATGTTTAAGTGTAACAATATCTGGTCTTCCATCAACTTCTGAGATAGTAACATCAGTTCCAAGTTCTTTTATAAGTTTTCGCTTGAAGTGTTTAACACTGTAGGGAACAATTTCTGGTGGAAGGTGACTTGCATACTGATCTAGTAGGTCTTGAACCGTAGACTGTTTCCCATGCTCCATCATTACTGGGAGCTCCTCACACCATGACTTGAAAGTCTGGTCCTGGAAATCCCTACCTGACTCCTGAGAGGTGATGTTCATCTTCCTATCGTGCTGAGACATGAAGGACTGCATACAATGTCTGTGATATGTTGCCTCAGCTGCTCGGATGTCTCCTGCGACAATGATGCGGGCTTTAATATCAGCTGCCTGGTCATCAGTTCTTTCATTACAAATAGACAGAAGTGTTTCCTGTAGTAAGCTTTTCTTTTCAGAACCAATAATCTCAACATGGCTTATGCCGGAATGTCTGCTTCTATGTTTTTGTAGATCATCAAAATCAATCTTATTGGTACAAATGATGCAATGAGTCTTAAAATCAAAATCAGTTCCATCAGATCTGACAGACCTCAGAACACACGGCTGTATATTATCTGTGTTGCTCTTCTGGGCCTTTATTACATTAAATGCTGAGGTGTAGGCCTTGCGGCATTTTCATGAACATATTTGCTGTCTTCTGATCCAAGCGTTACAAATAGCGAATCATTGCGTTGTGCTGAAACTTTCAGCAAAGAGTTGAACCCCTTGTCTCCCAGTTTCACCTCACCAGCACTTCCTTGACAGATCACACAACTCATGTCTGTAACTGCATGGCTGAAAGTAAGGGGAACAATTGTTAAGAAAAGCAGAAAAGAAATAAATACAAAGTTAATATTTTAATAAAATGATCAGATTTCTTATCATTGGAATGTAAGTCATCAGAAATATAGAACTATTTTTTTTTTCACATTAAATTTTTAAAATTAAAGTATATCTTTGTTTCCCTATAGACATGTGAATATATTGACTGACTTACTTTCAGCAGAACTTTAAGCCAAAATGTTAAATCTCCTCTCTCCCAGTTACACCTAACCAGCACCTCTTCAACAGATGATGCAAGTCATGTCTGGAAATAGCATGACTGAAAGTAAAGAAAACAATTGTTAAGCAGCTCAGTTTAAAATAATGAAATACCAAGTCAGGTTTTAAAAGGTAAATTCTACATGTAAAGAAATTTAACAAAAATCTAAATAAGAAAGATAGACACAAGAAATTGTGAAGATGTTTATGTATGAATATATTGAAAAACTTACATTAAGCAGAACAATTCAGCAAAGACTTGAATTTCTTCAGACTCTCGAACTTTCACCTCAAAAGCACCAAGCTGATTACACAATTAACTGCATGGCTGAAAGTGAAGAAGGATATTGATAACTAGAAGTAAATAAGTAAAATGTTTGAATTAAATTCTACATTTAGAGAAATTTATCACAATTCTTAATATGTAAAGGATCAACATCTTCTATATTTCACTAACTGTGATAATTGGAACATTTGGTATTTTCCCAAAACATCTGCATGGAGTAAAAAAATAATCCTAATAAGCATATTTTGACAAATAATAATAACAAGCAACTTTCTGTGTTAATTATCAATAAAGGGAAATACAATGGAAATACAATGATTTTTCATCTAACCTTCAAATATAAAAACTTTACTGGTTGTTTAACATGTACATTTGTTGTACATGTTTTGTAGTTTAGCAAAATTATCTCAATTATCTGCATTGATATACTGGGTTTCGGTGGAGAATACAATGCTTACACTTGAAATATGTTATTGAAATATCACCTAATAATAAACAATATTCGTGAATTAGAGAGTCCCAATAGTGATAACACTATCAATAGTATTTTAGCAGTTGATATTCTAGGTAAAACAAAATGTTTACATCTGAAGGGTTTTGACATACACATATATATAATATGTTGTCAAGAAAATATTATCTGCAGTATTTGACCTTGACCTTGGCATCAAACAGATCCTTTATTTTGACTTGAAAAATACTTACATTTGAGGGGTAATTTTAATTCATTAGGCAAACATAATTGATGTAGAATATTGATAAGTGCTACACACCTCATAGTGAGGTTATAATTCCATGCAAACATATAATTATGAAAAGTAAACATAGATGGCTGCAGTCTATTTATAGTAACATCATGAAAAAAAAGAACTAGGATTCTTTGATGTGGCTCTAATGAGTGTAAAACCTAGCCCAGAATTAACTTGCCAATATATGGCTAACATTTGCATTGCATATAGCCTTTTAACTGTAAGTTAAAATCCTATTTGGAGAATAATAACAAGGATAATTTGACACTGTCACCATGCCTCTGCTTAGTGATTGCAAAGTGACCTTCTGCTATTTTTATTTTATATATGTCCATGCTTAACATGTGGATATTGCATCTGGGGATATTTAAATGCATTTGGTAAATGTCTGTGTTCAATTTTGTTCATACATACCCAGATTTTGTCCACCTTGACAGGAGCTTGACAGGAGCTTGACAGTTGACAGCTGTTTGTTTACATAGCAACGGTGCTATCTTCTTACAACTGCTTTTGCGTAGTTTGCTGAAAACAAAGCTTCTGGCCCTTTGTTGCACACCCTCAAAACATATTTCCCCATTCTTGATTTTTATTGGGTTTTGTGTACATGATAAATGGACACCTATGAACAGTTTCCTGCAATAATTGGCTTGTTATCACAAATGTCTCGAGGCCTTATTTTATTTTGACGTCGATTTCTACTGGCCCCTAATAGATATTATATGGTCTCTGCTGTCAATTCTCGAGTGTGGGCCAGGCAATTCAGTCTCTGATATTATGAGCACTACAGCTGATACAGGGGCGGATCCAGAGAGGTGTGCGCACAACCTCCCTCCTTTAAATTCTCTCTCTTGAAAATGTTTCCATGAGGAGCAATGAGTATTTATTGTAGGTGGGGAACAGGAGGAACTCCAATACGGAATTTTAAAGTACCAAGTTTCGCGTTTTTAAAAATTGTTCAATTTGTCTTCTCAACAGATCTTTCTGAACAATATTCAGGTATTTTTCTTCGTTAAATATTTACCATGTATATCTTGTATAAGTTGTATAAGTATAACTGTAAGTTTCACTGCGTGTCGTTCAGACAAAGTAATCTTCTTACCTTAAGAAACGTTCAATATTTACACTTCGCACGCGCAACTGGCGACGCCATTTTCTGTGTTTCTGTCAGGTCGTCACGTGACTTTTGGCCCAGTGGGTGTTTCAAGCCGGTTGGTCGCTTTTCCCCAGTGAAACGACAGGTTCGGTTCTGTTAATTCGGGCATTTGTTTTGCGGGTTGTGTCATAAAGGGTATGCCCTTCACGTGTGAATTGTTCTTCATTATAACGGTATCATCATTAAACGACGAATTTAATGAAGATCCGGAAACGAGCTTAGCCTACAGAAGGGCACGAGTGGTCAGGCTCTCTGACTTGGTTCGGGTGTATTTCTTGATCAGATGGTCCTGTCTCGATTATTTACAGGCCGCCTCCATATTGCTGAAATATTAAAAATTGCCAAACGCAAAGTTAAACAAACAATCAAAATATAATATACTTGACTATATACACATATATTTTGGGTCGAGAAGCCTCGTTGTTAAAATGGTGGTCCCTAAGACGAATACCAGGGTTCAAGTTTGAATCCTGCTGGGGTACAAGGTGAAGCCCTTTTCGGGCGTCCCGTCGTGATATAGGCTACTTCGTTGCAATATTGATAAATGAGACTGGTCATTTGGTTTGTTAGATGTTTATGAAGGTCGACTTCGCCTGTTGGCATTTCGGCAGACTTATTCCACCTCGGGACCCGTGAAGGTCAGGGTTAGAATATTGGCCTTTAGTAACCCATGCTTGTCGTAAGAGGCGACTAACGGAATAGGGTGGTCCGACTCGCTGACTTGGTTGACACATGTCATCAGTTCCCAATTGCGCAGATCGATGTTCATGCTGTTGATTACTGGATTGTCTGGTCAAGGCTCGATTATTTACAGACCGCCGCCATATAGCTGGGAAATTGTTGAGTGCGGCGTAAAACTCAACTCAACTCACTCACTCACTCACTATTCCGCCTCGGGATGCATGGGAGAATTGTCCCTGCTTGGCACTCATGAGTAAGGGATGTCCCTCCTTGGGACGCATGAAAGGGGATGTCCCTCTTTGGGACGCGTGTAAAGGGGCTTGCCACCTTGGGACGCATATTTTATTTTATTTTATTTTTTAAACGAAACTTAAAATTACTTCAGTTTATATTCTTCTTCACAATGCAACTTTGGAATCCTGCTTTCTGATTACAGTCTGTAGTGCAAAGAGATATCGACTCCAAGTTAGAACATTAAGTGTCGTTTGGCCTGAAATATTATTTTCAAAATTGCATTCAGCAATTTTAAATATTCATCTCACTTTAATCATGTTAATGCTGCTTGATATCATGTTTGCACTTACATTGTTTAGAGCTAAGAGCATCAGGGTGTTTCACGCGGAAAAGAGAATGACAAAGAAATACTTACAGAATTAGCATCTCATTTTGTACCTTCATTATATCTGAATAAATATGAATGGTATCCTTCCCTCCTTAGATCAAAAACCCGTGAAGATCCGGGTTAGAATTGGTCTTCAGTAACCCATGCTTGTAGTAAGATGCAACCAACGCGATCGGGTGGTCAGGCTCACTGACTTAGTTGGCACATGTCATCGTTTCCGAATTGCGTAGATCGATACTCATGTTGTTGATCACTGGATTCTCTCTTGCAGACTCCGTTATTTACAGACCACCGATAGCTAGATAACTATATAGCTCGATTCAACCATTCTTTGATCTACTATAGCAAGGTGACGACAGCAACACAGTTTTAGCATGCCCTTTGGACATTTCCGAGTTTATTTCTCTTCAAACGAGAGACTGTTCTTCAGATACTTTCTTTAGGCACGTGACATTCTATTCCTTGATTATATCTGAAAAAATATTAATGAATGGTATACACATGCGTCTGTTTTCCTTCCTTCCTTGGATCTACTAGCAAGGTGACAGCAACACAGCGGGAGAGGCAGCTGAACCAAGTCTGGTTTTAAGATATCTTGAAGTTGTTGTAGACAGTTAACTAACTGACACGTGAAGATATTCAGTGGTCATTTGCTGTATCCCGCTGTGCTGCTCTCTTCTAGCCGAGTGTTTTACAAGTTGTCTGATGACAAACACGAAGTCTATACCCGTGTGTAGCTACGGATACAAAGCTGATGCGGGTTGACTGGATATTTTATGATTGCTTCACTTAGTTTGTACACGTACACGTGAATGATCGAGAGTGGTCTCCCTTCCCTCTTTGCGTCTGTGTTAAATAACCGTGACATTGTCTTTAGATATATTTATACATATTCTTAGGCAGAAAGAGGGATTGCGCTCCTGGTCTAGTGCTCATTTTGAATCCAGTTGATACACGTAGGAACTGGTGCCTTGTATGATACTGGGACAGTTGTGGCACTCATTACCTCCTAGACAGTGAATGAGTGAGTGAGTGAGTGAGACAGTGAGTGAGTGGGCATGGTTTGCTCTTAGCAATAGTTCCCCCATGTCGCGGCGGGGGGACACAACGAGCGGATTTTCTTAGGTTTTATTCATCACATATCATCCAGTACATAAACTGGGTACAGAAGGAGCACGTTACTTCCATGTCGACCTTGGAAATTAAAAGCGTGTAACTGTATACTGGACGGAACATAGTAATGATAAAATGTGGTGTTACTAGAGTAATTTAATTATTACACAGCCAACCTATAACCTTGTTAGACTCTTTAGAACGGAAGGTTCAATCAAAGAGAGGGGTTAAATCTTGCCTGTTGTTTTGGCCACGGCCTTTGTCTATGTAACACGTCTTGGCCAGATGGTAGATCGGGTTCACTGACCAAATACCTGTACGGACCACCAGTGCTGAATGTCAGGTGGGTCATTACAAGCGACTGCCGGTTAACGCCTACTTTGCCTCACTATTACACGTCCGGGACCTTGCCTGGGCATTTAGATGAGCGGGAATATAGCTGGAATTGTGCAGATACATGTACATATTTCTTTACTGAATCGTGCACACAGTAAACATACTGATATCGCAAGCAGGTTAATTAGCTTGTATCTGTCATTTTGAGGGGTAATGTCTCACAGCCAACTTCGTCTCGACCTATGCACAAAGGGAGAGCACTCTTGTCAGCTTATTGGCGCAAGTTTATCGGCGAGGGGTTCGGCACAAACTGTCTCCCGCTTGAAAATATCTGTGGTCACGTTCAGGACAAGTAATCGTGTTTAAAAAGACAGCACTAAATAATGCAAAGACATGGTCAGTTATAATCACGGGGTGGATGTACATTATAAGACACAAATAACACCCAATCGCAGCCGCCAGATGATTCATTCTGCACTGAAACTTACACCCACACCCACACCCACACCCCACACCCACACCCACACCCACCATAACTGCTGCTTGAACGACTCATTCTCATTTGCTGTCGTATAGCAGCTTAAACGTACACCACCAGCTACACACCAGCAGGCGGACGGCCCCCATGTCAGATAAACGGCCAGGAACGACATGCCTTCACCAGTTTGACAGTGGATACTCGGGGTCAAAACAAACACAACCGGCCCTTCTTTTTATCACCCACGGAAACCATGACAACGGCCGTCAAAGCAGGATCTGCTTCCCTTTGTTTGGTCGTTTGCTTTTTGGCCGGCAGTTAAAGCCTTTCTTCCGATGTTCATCACAACAAATGGTCCTTCCATGGAATCTAATCGTTTTGGTACTAATCTTAACACGTCTTTAGACAGTGAAAGCTTTGTTTTAGACAACCAACAGTTACGGGTGTGTGGTGAACTAGGGTATATCCGGCATTTGAATACATAGACAACGGTGTTAACCCCCCAAAGCGTCAGGTGTTTGGCCCCATGACATGCAGCTGTAGCTGGCTGCTTGACGTTGCCGGAAATGTTCGATGACGCCTCGTTCTGACTTCGTTTCCATATAGTTACCGTTGCCGTTGCCAACGTCCCCCTCTGTTTTTAACAGAATCGCTACTGCACTTACTAGCTATCGCTCTGCATTTCGTTGACTACAGCATCGTTTCGAAGTCTTCTACTGACAAGATGTTTACTAGGCTGCATATTCAAGGTATTTAAGAAGACGATTATTGTATTCTAAGGTGTTTAGAGTATCTATAAGCATTGAAATTGACCGTATTTAACTGCCGTATCGATGGAGATGACACTGGCCGCCATTTGCAATTTGTGAAAATTTACAAATATGAATCTTTTGAATGTCTTTTCCTGTCGATAAAATGAGTGTCGTCCGTATTTATATACGACAGAGGATGTATTTATATGACTACAGATGTTTTTTTTGTCATATATAAGGCGTAACTTTGGTTTATTTTTTTGAAACGTATTTTCGAAATATACGGCCTATAATGACATTACTGTAAGATGGATTGTATATCAAAACAACGATTACATGCCCATTTAAATTCCTCTTACGCATTGTAGCGGCCTGTAATTGTCTCTAAGGAGTCTCTATTGGGGCTATGGTCTATATTATCGGCAATCCGTTTGTCTCGCTGTCGTTTCAAACCTCCCACGGAACATTGTGGTTCCAAGGTACATGTATTGAATGTGTATTACACATGGTGTTTTGGTTATTTTCAGCACGGGAAGATATGATACGGTATCATGTCACTCCTGCTGCGAGTTTATGGCCGTCGCTGGATGAGGAATCCGACTGTGTATGCATTTCATCTCCATCTTCTTGAGATTCGACCCAATAGCTAGCTTCATTGTCCTTGTTTCGATGATCCATTTATCCATATAAGTGACATGATATTGTCAGGGACTGAAAAGGGTACCCGTCTCCCATTTACTCAACATTCCTGTCTAACATTCTATCAGCATGTATAGCGTGTGTAATCAAGGCCTATGCACCTTAATATTCTGTGTGTTTGTTTCTTAAAATCCTCCTATATGCCTCGTCCAATGACCCTCCTTTCTCCTACCCTCCCTACTCACCGATGTAGCGTCCCGAGGCTGCGTCCCCTTGCCCCTCTCCCGACCCCTTGAGTGTTTTCGCCCCGTTCTGGGCCCGTCCTGACAACGGCGAGACGCTCCCTGCTCCAGTCACCATCACCTATGTCGACTATTACCCTGTCCCGAGTGACGACGACAGTGACTACTGGGTCTATGAGGACGAGGACGACGACAGCTTCGTGGAGGAGCGAGAGGTTCATCCTGTGAGGAAGGCGCTGAGGAGAGTGGCTGCCTTCTGGAGGAGAATCTTCTCGTAGATTCCTCATCCAGTGTGTTTGTGCGTGCGCGTGCGTGTGTGCGTGCGTGCGTGCGTGCGTGTATGTATGTCTGTGTGTAAGGGTAAAATGTGTGTGTGTGAGAGGGTAGCATGTGTGATTGGATGTGTATGAGTATGTGTGCGAGAGTGTTGGTGTGTGAGTGTGTGTGTGAGAGAGAGAGAGAGTGTTGGTGTGTGTGTGTGTGTGTGAGAGAGAGAGAGAGAGAGAGAGAGAGAGAGAGAGAGAGAGAGAGAGAGAGAGAGAGAGAGAGAGAGAGAGAGAGAGAGAGAGAGAGAGAGAGAGAGAGAGAGGAGTACAGGGTGAGACAGTAAGAGAGAGGGCGTTTTGCATGACTGATTGGGTGTGAGTGTGTATGGGAGATGAAGATGTGTTTTGCATGTACTTTTGAGTGTAAGTGTGCTTGTGTGAGATGGTGTGTTTTGGTGACCGTCTAATATACCTTTCCCCTCTTTTGGAGTTTTTGGCTACACCCTTTGGACATATATTTGGACACACCCTTTCGATCGAGTATATTTTGGCACACCCTTTGGCTGACATTTCCGAGTTTATTTCTCTCCTAATGAGAGACTGTTTATACTTCTGGCCCCAATTCAGATACTTTCTTTAGGCGAATGCTATTCAGTTTCTTGATTGTATCTTAATAAATATTAATGAATAGTATACACGTGAGTCTGTTTTCCTTCCTTCCTTGGATCTACTAGCAAGGTGACAGCAACACAGCGGAAGAGGCAGCTGAACCAAGTCTGGTTTTAAGATATCTTGAAGTTGTTGTAGACAGTTAACTAACTGACACGTGAAGATATTCAGTGGTCATTTGCTGTATCCCGCTGTGCTGCTCTCTTCTAGCCGAGTGTTTTACAAGTTGTCTGATGACAAACACGAAGTCTATACCCGTGTGTAGCTACGGATACAAAGCTGATGCGGGTTGACTGGATATTTTATGATTGCTTCACTTAGTTTGTACACGTACACGTGAATGATCGAGAGTGGTCTCCCTTCCTCTTTGCGTCTGTGTTAAATAACCGTGACATTGTCTTTAGATATATTTATACATATTCTTAGGCAGAAAGAGGGATTGCGCTCCTGGTCTAGTGCTCATTTTGAATCCAGTTGATACACGTAGGAACTGGTGCCTTGTATGATACTGGGACAGTTGTGGCACTCATTACCTCCTAGACAGTGAATGAGTGAGTGAGTGAGTGAGACAGTGAGTGAGTGGGCATGGTTTGCTCTTAGCAATAGTTCCCCCATGTCGCGGCGGGGGGACACAACGAGCGGATTTTCTTAGGTTTTATTCATCACATATCATCCAGTACATAAACTGGGTACAGAAGGAGCACGTTACTTCCATGTCGACCTTGGAAATTAAAAGCGTGTAACTGTATACTGGACGGAACATAGTAATGATAAAATGTGGTGTTACTAGAGTAATTTAATTATTACACAGCCAACCTATAACCTTGTTAGACTCTTTAGAACGGAAGGTTCAATCAAAGAGAGGGGTTAAATCTTGCCTGTTGTTTTGGCCACGGCCTTTGTCTATGTAACACGTCTTGGCCAGATGGTAGATCGGGTTCACTGACCAAATACCTGTACGGACCACCAGTGCTGAATGTCAGGTGGGTCATTACAAGCGACTGCCGGTTAACGCCTACTTTGCCTCACTATTACACGTCCGGGACCTTGCCTGGGCATTTAGATGAGCGGGAATATAGCTGGAATTGTGCAGATACATGTACATATTTCTTTACTGAATCGTGCACACAGTAAACATACTGATATCGCAAGCAGGTTAATTAGCTTGTATCTGTCATTTTGAGGGGTAATGTCTCACAGCCAACTTCGTCTCGACCTATGCACAAAGGGAGAGCACTCTTGTCAGCTTATTGGCGCAAGTTTATCGGCGAGGGGTTCGGCACAAACTGTCTCCCGCTTGAAAATATCTGTGGTCACGTTCAGGACAAGTAATCGTGTTTAAAAAGACAGCACTAAATAATGCAAAGACATGGTCAGTTATAATCACGGGGTGGATGTACATTATAAGACACAAATAACACCCAATCGCAGCCGCCAGATGATTCATTCTGCACTGAAACTTACACCCACACCCACACCACACCCACACCCACACACCACCACACCCACTGCTGCTTGAACGACTCATTCTTCATTTTGCTGTCGTATAGCAGCTTAAACGTACACCACCAGCTACACACCAGCAGGCGGACGGCCCCATGTCAGATAAACGGCCAGGAACGACATGCCTTCACCAGTTTGACAGTGGATACTCGGGGTCAAAACAAACACAACCGGCCCTTCTTTTTATCACCCACGGAAACCATGACAACGGCCGTCAAAGCAGGATCTGCTTCCCTTTGTTTGGTCGTTTGCTTTTTGGCCGGCAGTTAAAGCCTTTCTTCCGATGTTCATCACAACAAATGGTCCTTCCATGGAATCTAATCGTTTTGGTACTAATCTTAACACGTCTTTAGACAGTGAAAGCTTTGTTTTAGACAACCAACAGTTACGGGTGTGTGGTGAACTAGGGTATATCCGGCATTTGAATACATAGACAACGGTGTTAACCCCCCAAAGCGTCAGGTGTTTGGCCCCATGACATGCAGCTGTAGCTGGCTGCTTGACGTTGCCGGAAATGTTCGATGACGCCTCGTTCTGACTTCGTTTCCATATAGTTACCGTTGCCGTTGCCAACGTCCCCCTCTGTTTTTAACAGAATCGCTACTGCACTTACTAGCTATCGCTCTGCATTTCGTTGACTACAGCATCGTTTCGAAGTCTTCTACTGACAAGATGTTTACTAGGCTGCATATTCAAGGTATTTAAGAAGACGATTATTGTATTCTAAGGTGTTTAGAGTATCTATAAGCATTGAAATTGACCGTATTTAACTGCCGTATCGATGGAGATGACACTGGCCGCCATTTGCAATTTGTGAAAATTTACAAATATGAATCTTTTGAATGTCTTTTCCTGTCGATAAAATGAGTGTCGTCCGTATTTATATACGACAGAGGATGTATTTATATGACTACAGATGTTTTTTTTTGTCATATATAAGGCGTAACTTTGGTTTATTTTTTGAAACGTATTTTCGAAATATACGGCCTATAATGACATTACTGTAAGATGGATTGTATATCAAAACAACGATTACATGCCCATTTAAATTCCTCTTACGCATTGTAGCGGCCTGTAATTGTCTCTAAGGAGTCTCTATTGGGGCTATGGTCTATATTATCGGCAATCCGTTTGTCTCGCTGTCGTTTCAAACCTCCCACGGAACATTGTGGTTCCAAGGTACATGTATTGAATGTGTATTACACATGGTGTTTTGGTTATTTTCAGCACGGGAAGATATGATACGGTATCATGTCACTCCTGCTGCGAGTTTATGGCCGTCGCTGGATGAGGAATCCGACTGTGTATGCATTTCATCTCCATCTTCTTGAGATTCGACCCAATAGCTAGCTTCATTGTCCTTGTTTCGATGATCCATTTATCCATATAAGTGACATGATATTGTCAGGGACTGAAAAGGGTACCCGTCTCCCATTTACTCAACATTCCTGTCTAACATTCTATCAGCATGTATAGCGTGTGTAATCAAGGCCTATGCACCTTAATATTCTGTGTGTTTGTTTCTTAAAATCCTCCTATATGCCTCGTCCAATGACCTCCTTTCTCCTACCCTCCCTACTCACCGATGTAGCGTCCCGAGGCTGCGTCCCCTTGCCCCTCTCCCCTGACCCCTTGAGTGTTTTCGCCCCGTTCTGGGCCCGTCCTGACAACGGCGAGACGCTCCCTGCTCCAGTCACCATCACCTATGTCGACTATTACCCTGTCCCGAGTGACGACGACAGTGACTACTGGGTCTATGAGGACGAGGACGACGACAGCTTCGTGGAGGAGCGAGAGGTTCATCCTGTGAGGAAGGCGCTGAGGAGAGTGGCTGCCTTCTGGAGGAGAATCTTCTCGTAGATTCCTCATCCAGTGTGTTTGTGCGTGCGCGTGCGTGTGTGCGTGCGTGCGTGCGTGCGTGTATGTATGTCTGTGTGTAAGGGTAAAATGTGTGTGTGTGAGAGGGTAGCATGTGTGATTGGATGTGTATGAGTATGTGTGCGAGAGTGTTGGTGTGTGTGTGTGTGTGTGAGAGAGAGAGAGAGTTGTTGGTGTGTGTGTGTGTGTGAGAGAGAGAGAGAGAGAGAGAGAGAGAGAGAGAGAGAGAGAGAGAGAGAGAGAGAGAGAGAGAGAGAGAGAGAGAGAGAGAGAGAGAGAGAGGAGTACAGGGTGAGACAGTAAGAGAGAGGGCGTTTTGCATGACTGATTGGGTGTGAGTGTGTATGGGAGATGAAGATGTGTTTTGCATGTACTTTTGAGTGTAAGTGTGCTTGTGTGAGATGGTGTGTTTTGGTGACCGTCTAATATACCTTTCCCCTCTTTTGGAGTTTTTGGCTACACCCTTTGGACATATATTTGGACACACCCTTTCGATCGAGTATATTTTGGCACACCCTTTGGCTGACATTTCCGAGTTTATTTCTCTCCTAATGAGAGACTGTTTATACTTCTGGCCCCAATTCAGATACTTTCTTTAGGCGAATGCTATTCAGTTTCTTGATTGTATCTTAATAAATATTAATGAATAGTATACACGTGAGTCTGTTTTCCTTCCTTCCTTGGATCTACTAGCAAGGTGACAGCAACACAGCGGAAGAGGCAGCTGAACCAAGTCTGGTTTTAAGATATCTTGAAGTTGTTGTAGACAGTTAACTAACTGACACGTGAAGATATTCAGTGGTCATTTGCTGTATCCCGCTGTGCTGCTCTCTTCTAGCCGAGTGTTTTACAAGTTGTCTGATGACAAACACGAAGTCTATACCCGTGTGTAGCTACGGATACAAAGCTGATGCGGGTTGACTGGATATTTTATGATTGCTTCACTTAGTTTGTACACGTACACGTGAATGATCGAGAGTGGTCTCCCTTCCCTCTTTGCGTCTGTGTTAAATAACCGTGACATTGTCTTTAGATATATTTATACATATTCTTAGGCAGAAAGAGGGATTGCGCTCCTGGTCTAGTGCTCATTTTGAATCCAGTTGATACACGTAGGAACTGGTGCCTTGTATGATACTGGGACAGTTGTGGCACTCATTACCTCCTAGACAGTGAATGAGTGAGTGAGTGAGTGAGACAGTGAGTGAGTGGGCATGGTTTGCTCTTAGCAATAGTTCCCCCATGTCGCGGCGGGGGGACACAACGAGCGGATTTTCTTAGGTTTTATTCATCACATATCATCCAGTACATAAACTGGGTACAGAAGGAGCACGTTACTTCCATGTCGACCTTGGAAATTAAAAGCGTGTAACTGTATACTGGACGGAACATAGTAATGATAAAATGTGGTGTTACTAGAGTAATTTAATTATTACACAGCCAACCTATAACCTTGTTAGACTCTTTAGAACGGAAGGTTCAATCAAAGAGAGGGGTTAAATCTTGCCTGTTGTTTTGGCCACGGCCTTTGTCTATGTAACACGTCTTGGCCAGATGGTAGATCGGGTTCACTGACCAAATACCTGTACGGACCACCAGTGCTGAATGTCAGGTGGGTCATTACAAGCGACTGCCGGTTAACGCCTACTTTGCCTCACTATTACACGTCCGGGACCTTGCCTGGGCATTTAGATGAGCGGGAATATAGCTGGAATTGTGCAGATACATGTACATATTTCTTTACTGAATCGTGCACACAGTAAACATACTGATATCGCAAGCAGGTTAATTAGCTTGTATCTGTCATTTTGAGGGGTAATGTCTCACAGCCAACTTCGTCTCGACCTATGCACAAAGGGAGAGCACTCTTGTCAGCTTATTGGCGCAAGTTTATCGGCGAGGGGTTCGGCACAAACTGTCTCCCGCTTGAAAATATCTGTGGTCACGTTCAGGACAAGTAATCGTGTTTAAAAAGACAGCACTAAATAATGCAAAGACATGGTCAGTTATAATCACGGGGTGGATGTACATTATAAGACACAAATAACACCCAATCGCAGCCGCCAGATGATTCATTCTGCACTGAAACTTACACCCACACCCACCCACACCCACACCCCCCACACCCACACCCACCCACCACCATAACTGCTGCTTGAACGACTCATTCTCATTTGCTGTCGTATAGCAGCTTAAACGTACACCACCAGCTACACACCAGCAGGCGGACGGCCCCCATGTCAGATAAACGGCCAGGAACGACATGCCTTCACCAGTTTGACAGTGGATACTCGGGGTCAAAACAAACACAACCGGCCCTTCTTTTTATCACCCACGGAAACCATGACAACGGCCGTCAAAGCAGGATCTGCTTCCCTTTGTTTGGTCGTTTGCTTTTTGGCCGGCAGTTAAAGCCTTTCTTCCGATGTTCATCACAACAAATGGTCCTTCCATGGAATCTAATCGTTTTGGTACTAATCTTAACACGTCTTTAGACAGTGAAAGCTTTGTTTTAGACAACCAACAGTTACGGGTGTGTGGTGAACTAGGGTATATCCGGCATTTGAATACATAGACAACGGTGTTAACCCCCCCAAAGCGTCAGGTGTTTGGCCCCATGACATGCAGCTGTAGCTGGCTGCTTGACGTTGCCGGAAATGTTCGATGACGCCTCGTTCTGACTTCGTTTCCATATAGTTACCGTTGCCGTTGCCAACGTCCCCCTCTGTTTTTAACAGAATCGCTACTGCACTTACTAGCTATCGCTCTGCATTTCGTTGACTACAGCATCGTTTCGAAGTCTTCTACTGACAAGATGTTTACTAGGCTGCATATTCAAGGTATTTAAGAAGACGATTATTGTATTCTAAGGTGTTTAGAGTATCTATAAGCATTGAAATTGACCGTATTTAACTGCCGTATCGATGGAGATGACACTGGCCGCCATTTGCAATTTGTGAAAATTTACAAATATGAATCTTTTGAATGTCTTTTCCTGTCGATAAAATGAGTGTCGTCCGTATTTATATACGACAGAGGATGTATTTATATGACTACAGATGTTTTTGTCATATATAAGGCGTAACTTTGGTTTATTTTTGAAACGTATTTTCGAAATATACGGCCTATAATGACATTACTGTAAGATGGATTGTATATCAAAACAACGATTACATGCCCATTTAAATTCCTCTTACGCATTGTAGCGGCCTGTAATTGTCTCTAAGGAGTCTCTATTGGGGCTATGGTCTATATTATCGGCAATCCGTTTGTCTCGCTGTCGTTTCAAACCTCCCACGGAACATTGTGGTTCCAAGGTACATGTATTGAATGTGTATTACACATGGTGTTTTGGTTATTTTCAGCACGGGAAGATATGATACGGTATCATGTCACTCCTGCTGGTGAGTTTATGGCCGTCGCTGGATGAGGAATCCGACTGTGTATGCATTTCATCTCCATCTTCTTGAGATTCGACCCAATAGCTAGCTTCATTGTCCTTGTTTCGATGATCCATTTATCCATATAAGTGACATGATATTGTCAGGGACTGAAAAGGGTACCCGTCTCCCATTTACTCAACATTCCTGTCTAACATTCTATCAGCATGTATAGCGTGTGTAATCAAGGCCTATGCACCTTAATATTCTGTGTGTTTGTTTCTTAAAATCCTCCTATATGCCTCGTCCAATGACCCTCCTTTCTCCTACCCTCCCTACTCACCGATGTAGCGTCCCGAGGCTGCGTCCCCTTGCCCCTCTCCCGACCCCTTGAGTGTTTTCGCCCCGTTCTGGGCCCGTCCTGACAACGGCGAGACGCTCCCTGCTCCAGTCACCATCACCTATGTCGACTATTACCCTGTCCCGAGTGACGACGACAGTGACTACTGGGTCTATGAGGACGAGGACGACGACAGCTTCGTGGAGGAGCGAGAGGTTCATCCTGTGAGGAAGGCGCTGAGGAGAGTGGCTGCCTTCTGGAGGAGAATCTTCTCGTAGATTCCTCATCCAGTGTGTTTGTGCGTGCGCGTGCGTGTGTGCGTGCGTGCGTGCGTGCGTGCGTGTATGTATGTCTGTGTGTAAGGGTAAAATGTGTGTGTGTGAGAGGGTAGCATGTGTGATTGGATGTGTATGAGTATGTGTGCGAGAGTGTTGGTGTGTGAGTGTGTGTGAGAGAGAGAGAGAGTTGGTGTGTGTGTGTGTGTGTGTGAGAGAGAGAGAGAGAGAGAGAGAGAGAGAGAGAGAGAGAGAGAGAGAGAGAGAGAGAGAGAGAGAGAGAGAGAGAGAGAGAGAGAGAGAGAGAGAGAGAGAGAGGAGTACAGGGTGAGACAGTAAGAGAGAGGGCGTTTTGCATGACTGATTGGGTGTGAGTGTGTATGGGAGATGAAGATGTGTTTTGCATGTACTTTTGAGTGTAAGTGTGCTTGTGTGAGATGGTGTGTTTTGGTGACCGTCTAATATACCTTTCCCCTCTTTTGGAGTTTTTGGCTACACCCTTTGGACATATATTTGGACACACCCTTTCGATCGAGTATATTTTGGCACACCCTTTGGCTGACATTTCCGAGTTTATTTCTCTCCTAATGAGAGACTGTTTATACTTCTGGCCCCAATTCAGATACTTTCTTTAGGCGAATGCTATTCAGTTTCTTGATTGTATCTTAATAAATATTAATGAATAGTATACACGTGAGTCTGTTTTCCTTCCTTCCTTGGATCTACTAGCAAGGTGACAGCAACACAGCGGAAGAGGCAGCTGAACCAAGTCTGGTTTTAAGATATCTTGAAGTTGTTGTAGACAGTTAACTAACTGACACGTGAAGATATTCAGTGGTCATTTGCTGTATCCCGCTGTGCTGCTCTCTTCTAGCCGAGTGTTTTACAAGTTGTCTGATGACAAACACGAAGTCTATACCCGTGTGTAGCTACGGATACAAAGCTGATGCGGGTTGACTGGATATTTTATGATTGCTTCACTTAGTTTGTACACGTACACGTGAATGATCGAGAGTGGTCTCCCTTCCCTCTTTGCGTCTGTGTTAAATAACCGTGACATTGTCTTTAGATATATTTATACATATTCTTAGGCAGAAAGAGGGATTGCGCTCCTGGTCTAGTGCTCATTTTGAATCCAGTTGATACACGTAGGAACTGGTGCCTTGTATGATACTGGGACAGTTGTGGCACTCATTACCTCCTAGACAGTGAATGAGTGAGTGAGTGAGTGAGACAGTGAGTGAGTGGGCATGGTTTGCTCTTAGCAATAGTTCCCCCATGTCGCGGCGGGGGGACACAACGAGCGGATTTTCTTAGGTTTTATTCATCACATATCATCCAGTACATAAACTGGGTACAGAAGGAGCACGTTACTTCCATGTCGACCTTGGAAATTAAAAGCGTGTAACTGTATACTGGACGGAACATAGTAATGATAAAATGTGGTGTTACTAGAGTAATTTAATTATTACACAGCCAACCTATAACCTTGTTAGACTCTTTAGAACGGAAGGTTCAATCAAAGAGAGGGGTTAAATCTTGCCTGTTGTTTTGGCCACGGCCTTTGTCTATGTAACACGTCTTGGCCAGATGGTAGATCGGGTTCACTGACCAAATACCTGTACGGACCACCAGTGCTGAATGTCAGGTGGGTCATTACAAGCGACTGCCGGTTAACGCCTACTTTGCCTCACTATTACACGTCCGGGACCTTGCCTGGGCATTTAGATGAGCGGGAATATAGCTGGAATTGTGCAGATACATGTACATATTTCTTTACTGAATCGTGCACACAGTAAACATACTGATATCGCAAGCAGGTTAATTAGCTTGTATCTGTCATTTTGAGGGGTAATGTCTCACAGCCAACTTCGTCTCGACCTATGCACAAAGGGAGAGCACTCTTGTCAGCTTATTGGCGCAAGTTTATCGGCGAGGGGTTCGGCACAAACTGTCTCCCGCTTGGAAATATCTTTGGTCACGTTCAGCACAAGTCATCGTGTTTAAAAAGACAGCACTAAATAATGCAAAGACATGGTCAGTTATAATCACGGGGTGGATGTACATTATAAGACACAAATAACACCCAATCGCAGCCGCCAGATGATTCATTCTGCACTGAAACTTACACCCACACCCACACCCACACCCACACCCACACCCACACCCACACCCACACCCACACCCACACCCACACCCACCATAACTGCTGCTTGAACGACTCATTCTCATTTGCTGTCGTATAGCAGCTTAAACGTACACCACCAGCTACACACCAGCAGGCGGACGGCCCCCATGTCAGATAAACGGCCAGGAACGACATGCCTTCACCAGTTTGACAGTGGATACTCGGGGTCAAAACAAACACAACCGGCCCTTCTTTTTATCACCCACGGAAACCATGACAACGGCCGTCAAAGCAGGATCTGCTTCCCTTTGTTTGGTCGTTTGCTTTTTGGCCGGCAGTTAAAGCCTTTCTTCCGATGTTCATCACAACAAATGGTCCTTCCATGGAATCTAATCGTTTTGGTACTAATCTTAACACGTCTTTAGACAGTGAAAGCTTTGTTTTAGACAACCAACAGTTACGGGTGTGGTGAACTAGGGTATATCCGGCATTTGAATACATAGACAACGGTGTTAACCCCCCAAAGCGTCAGGTGTTTGGCCCCATGACATGCAGCTGTAGCTGGCTGCTTGACGTTGCCGGAAATGTTCGATGACGCCTCGTTCTGACTTCGTTTCCATATAGTTACCGTTGCCGTTGCCAACGTCCCCTGTTTTAACAGAATCGCTACTGCACTTACTAGCTATCGCTCTGCATTTCGTTGACTACAGCATCGTTTCGAAGTCTTCTACTGACAAGATGTTTACTAGGCTGCATATTCAAGGTATTTAAGAAGACGATTATTGTATTCTAAGGTGTTTAGAGTATCTATAAACATTGAAATTGACCGTATTTAACTGCCGTATCGATGGAGATGACACTGGCCGCCATTTGCAATTTGTGAAAATTTACAAATATGAATCTTTTGAATGTCTTTTCCTGTCGATAAAATGAGTGTCGTCCGTATTTATATACGACAGAGGATGTATTTATATTACTACAGATGTTTTTTTGTCATATATAAGGCGTAACTTTGGTTTATTTTTTGAAACGTATTTTCGAAATATACGGCCTATAATGACATTACTGTAAGATGGATTGTATATCAAAACAACGATTACATGCCCATTTAAATTCCTCTTACGCATTGTAGCGGCCTGTAATTGTCTCTAAGGAGTCTCTATTGGGGCTATGGTCTATATTATCGGCAATCCGTTTGTCTCGCTGTCGTTTCAAACCTCCCACGGAACATTGTGGTTCCAAGGTACATGTATTGAATGTGTATTACACATGGTGTTTTGGTTATTTTCAGCACG
>NW_025766193.1:0-59535 GCF_003918875.1 Haliotis rubra | reverse complement strand
CTGATACAACCCACCTGTACATGTAGTAACCTCCTCTATCTCTGATACAACCCACCTGTACATGTAGTAGCCTCCATCCATCACTGATACAACCCACCTGTACATGTAGTAGCTCCTCTCCATCTCTGATACAACCCACCTGTACATGTAGTAGCCTCCCTCCATCTCTGATACAACCCACCTGTACATGTAGTAGCCTCCCTCCATCACTGATACAACCCATCTGTACATGTAGTAGCCTCCCTCCATCACTGATACAACCCACCTGTACATGTAGTAGCCTCCCTCTATCTATGATACAACCCACCTGTACATGTAGTAGCCTCCTCCATCACTGATACAACTCCACCTGTACATGTAGTAGCCTCCCTCCATCACTGATACAACCCACCTGTACATGTAGTAGCCTCCCTCTATCTCTGATACAACCCACCTGTACATGTAGTAGCCTCCATCCATCACTGATACAACCCACCTGTACATGTAGTAGCCTCCCTCTATCACTGATACAACCCACCTGTACATGTAGTAGCCTCCTCTCCATCACTGATACAACCCACCTGTACATGTAGTAGCCTCCCTCCATCACTGATACAACCCACCTGTACATGTAGTAGCCTCCTCCATCCATCTCTGATACAACCCATCTGTACATGTAGTAGCCTCCTCCATCACTGATACAACCCACCTGTACATGTAGTAGCCTCCTCCATCTCTGATACAACCCACCTGTACATGTAGTAGCCTCCCATCCATCACTGTACAACACATCTGTACATGTAGTAGCCTCCCTCCATCACTGATACAACCCATCTGTACATGTAGTAGCCTCCCTCCATCACTGATACAACTCCATCTGTACATGTAGTAGCCTCTCCTCCATCACTGATACAACCCATCTGTACATGTAGTAGCCTCCCTCCATCTCTGATACAACCCACCTGTACATGTAGTAGCCTCCCTCCATCACTGATACAACACATCTGTACATGTAGTAGCCTCCCTCCATCACTGATACAACCCACCTGTACATGTAGTAGCCTACCTCCATCACTGATACAACACATCTGTACATGTAGTAGCCTCCCTCCATCACTGATACAACCCACCTGTACATGTAGTAGCCTCCCTCCATCACTGATACAACCCATCTGTACATGTAGTAGCCTCCCTCTATCACTGATACAACCCACCTGTACATGTAGTAGCCTCCCTCTATCTATGATACAACCCACCTGTACATGTAGTAACCTCCCACTGTCTCTGATACAACCCACCTGTACATGTAGTAACCTCCCTCTATCTCTGATACAACCCACCTGTACATGTAGTAACCTCCCTCTATCTCTGATACAACCCACCTGTACATGTAGTAACCTCCCTCTGTCTCTGATACAACCCACCTGTACATGTAGTAACCTCCCTGTATCTCTGATACAACCCACCTATACATGAAGTAACCTCCCTCTATCTCTGATACAACCCACCTGTACATGTAGTAACTCCCTCTATCTCTGATACAACCCACCTGTACATGTAGTAACCTCCCTCTATCTCTGATACAACCCACCTGTACATGTAGTAACCTCCCTCTATCTCTGATACAACCCACCTGTACATGTAGTAACCTCCCTCTATCTCTGATACAACCCACCTGTACATGTAGTAACCTCCCTCCATCTCTGATACAACCCACCTGTACATGTAGTAGCCTCCTCCATCACTGATACAACCCACCTGTACATGTAGTAGCCTCTCTCCATCACTGATACAACCCACCTGTACATGTAGTAGCCTCCTCCTGATACATCACTGATACAACCCACCTGTACATGTAGTAGCCTACCTCCTCTATCACTGATACAACCCACCTGTACATGTAGTAGCCTCCCTCCATCACTGATACAACCCACCTGTACATGTAGTAGCCTCCCTCCATCACTGATACAACCCACCTGTACATGTAGTAGCCTCCCTCCATCACTGATACAACCCACCTGTACATGTAGTACCCTCCCTCTATCTCTGATACAACCCATCTGTACATGTAGTAACCTCCCACTATCTCTGATACAACCCACCTGTACATGTAGTAGCCTCCCTCTATCTCTGATACAACCCACCTGTACATGTAGTAGCCTCCCTCTATCTCTGATACAACCCACCTGTACATGTAGTAACCTCCCTCTATCTCTGATACAACCCACCTGTACATGTAGTAACCTCCCTCTATCTCTGATACAACCCACCTGTACATGTAGTAGCCTCCCTCCATCACTGATACAACCCACCTGTACATGTAGTAACCTCCTCTATCTCTGATACAACCCACCTGTACATGTAGTAACTCCCTCTATCTCTGATACAACCCACCTGTACATGTAGTAACCTCCCTCTATCTCTGATACAACCCACCTGTACATGTAGTAACCTCCTCTATCTCTGATACAACCCACCTGTACATGTAGTAACCTCCTCTATCTCTGATACAACCCACCTGTACATGTAGTAACCTCCTCTATCTCTGATACAACCCACCTGTACATGTAGTAACCTCCTCTATCACTGATACAACCCACCTGTACATGTAGTAACTCCCTCTATCTCTGATACAACCCACCTGTACATGTAGTAACCTCCCTCTATCTCTGATACAACCCACCTGTACATGTAGTAACCTCCCTCTATCTCTGATACAACCCACCTGTACATGTAGTAACCTCCCTCTATCTCTGATACAACCCACCTGTACATGTAGTAACCTCCTCTATCTCTGATACAACCCACCTGTACATGTAGTAACCTCCTCTCTATCTCTGATACAACCCACCTGTACATGTAGTAACCTCCATCTATCTCTGATACAACCCACCTGTACATGTAGTAACCTCCCTCTATCTCTGATACAACCCACCTGTACATGTAGTAACCTCCCTCTATCTCTGATACAACCCACCTGTACATGTAGTAACCTCCCTCTATCTCTGATACAACCCACCTGTACATGTAGTAACCTCCCTCTATCTCTGATACAACCCACCTGTACATGTAGTAACCTCCCTCTATCTCTGATACAACCCACCTGTACATGTAGTAACTCCCTCTATCTCTGATACAACCCACCTGTACATGTAGTAACCTCCCTCTATCTCTGATACAACCCACCTGTACATGTAGTAACTCCCTCTATCTCTGATACAACCCACCTGTACATGTAGTAACCTCCTCTATCTCTGATACAACCCACCTGTACATGTAGTAACTCCCTCTATCTCTGATACAACCCACCTGTACATGTAGTAACCTCCCTCTATCTCTGATACAACCCACCTGTACATGTAGTAACCTCCCCTCTATCTCTGATACAACCCACCTGTACATGTAGTAACTCCCTCTATCTCTGATACAACCCACCTGTACATGTAGTAACTTCCTCTATCTCTGATACAACCCACCTGTACATGTAGTAACCTCCCTCTATCACTGATACAACCCACCTGTACATGTAGTAACCTCCCTCTATCTCTGATACAACCCACCTGTACATGTAGTAGCCTCCCTCCATCACTGATACAACCCATCTGTACATGTAGTAGCCTCCCTCCATCACTGATACAACCCACCTGTACATGTAGTAGCCTCCCTCCATCACTGATACAACCCACCTGTACATGTAGTAGCCTCCCTCCATCACTGATACAACCCATCTGTACATGTAGTAGCCTCCCTCCATCACTGATACAACCCACCTGTACATGTAGTAGCCTCCCTCCATCACTGATACAACCCACCTGTACATGTAGTAGCCTCCCTCCATCACTGATACAACCCACCTGTACATGTAGTAGCCTCCCTCTATCTATGATACAACCCACCTGTACATGTAGTAGCCTCCCTCCATCACTGATACAACCCACCTGTACATGTAGTAGCCTCCCTCCATCACTGATACAACCCACCTGTACATGTAGTAGCCTCCCTCTATCACTGATACAACCCACCTGTACATGTAGTAGCCTCCCTCCATCACTGATACAACCCACCTGTACATGTAGTAGCCTCCCTCCATCACTGATACAACCCACCTGTACATGTAGTAGCCTCCCTCCATCACTGATACAACCCACCTGTACATGTAGTAGCCTCCCTCCATCACTGATACAACCCACCTGTACATGTAGTAGCCTCCCTCCATCACTGATGATACAACCCACCTGTACATGTAGTAGCCTCCCTCCATCACTGATACAACCCACCTGTACATGTAGTAGCCTCCCTCCATCACTGATACAACCCACCTGTACATGTAGTAGCCTCCCTCCATCACTGATACAACCCATCTGTACATGTAGTAGCCTCCCTCCATCACTGATACAACCCATCTGTACATGTAGTAGCCTCCCTCAATCACTGATACAACCCATGTACTGTACATGTAGTAGCCTCCCTCCATCACTGATACAACCCATCTGTACATGTAGTAGCCTCCTCCATCACTGATACAACCCACCTGTACATGTAGTAGCCTCCCTCCATCACTGATACAACACATCTGTACATGTAGTAGCCTCCCTCCATCACTGATACAACCCACCTGTACATGTAGTAGCCTCCCTCCATCACTGATACAACCCATCTGTACATGTAGTAGCCTCCCTCCATCACTGATACAACCCACCTGTACATGTAGTAGCCTCCCTCCATCACTGATACAACCCACCTGTACATGTAGTAGCCTCCCTCTATCACTGATACAACCCACCTGTACATGTAGTAGCCTCCTCTATCTCTGATACAACCCACCTGTACATGTAGTAACCTCCCTCTATCTCTGATACAACCCACCTGTACATGTAGTAACCTCCCTCTATCACTGATACAACCCACCTGTACATGTAGTAACCTCCCTCCATCTCTGATACAACCCACCTGTACATGTAGTAACCTCCCTCTATCTCTGATACAACCCACCTGTACATGTAGTAACCTCCCTCTATCTCTGATACAACCCACCTGTACATGTAGTAACTCCCTCTATCTCTGATACAACCCACCTGTACATGTAGTAACCTCCCTCTATCTCTGATACAACCCACCTGTACATGTAGTAACCTCCCTCTATCTCTGATACAACCCACCTGTACATGTAGTAACCTCCTCTATCTCTCTGATACAACCCACCTGTACATGTAGTAACCTCCCTCTATCTCTGATACAACCCACCTGTACATGTAGTAACTCCCTCTATCTCTGATACAACCCACCTGTACATGTAGTAACCTCCCTCTATCACTGATACAACCCACCTGTACATGTAGTAACCTCCCTCTATCTCTGATACAACCCACCTGTACATGTAGTAGCCTCCTCTCCATCACTGATACAACCCACCTGTACATGTAGTAGCCTCCCTCCATCACTGATACAACCCACCTGTACATGTAGTAGCCTCCTCTCCATCACTGATACAACCCACCTGTACATGTAGTAGCCTCCATCCATCACTGATACAACCCACCTGTACATGTAGTAGCCTCCCTCTATCTCTGATACAACCCACCTGTACATGTAGTAGCCTCCCTCCATCACTGATACAACCCACCTGTACATGTAGTAGCCTCCCTCCATCACTGATACAACCCACCTGTACATGTAGTAGCCTCCCTCCATCACTGATACAACCCATCTGTACATGTAGTAGCCTCCCTCCATCACTGATACAACCCATCTGTACATGTAGTAGCCTCCCTCCATCACTGATACAACCCACCTGTACATGTAGTAGCCTCCTCCATCACTGATACAACCCATCTGTACATGTAGTAGCCTCCCTCCATCACTGATACAACCCACCTGTACATGTAGTAGCCTCCCTCCATCACTGATACAACCCATCTGTACATGTAGTAGCCTCCCTCCATCACTGATACAACCCACCTGTGTACATGTAGTAGCCTCCCTCCATCACTGATACAACCCACCTGTACATGTAGTAGCCTCCCTCCATCACTGATACAACCCACCTGTACATGTAGTAGCCTCCCTCCATCACTGATACAACCCATCTGTACATGTAGTAGCCTCCCTCTATCTCTGATACAACCCACCTGTACATGTAGTAGCCTCCCTCTATCTCTGATACAACCCACCTGTACATGTAGTAGCCTCCCTCTCATCTCTGATACAACCCACCTGTACATGTAGTAGCCTCCTCCATCTATCTCTGATACAACCCACCTGTACATGTAGTAACCTCCCTCCATCTCTGATACAACCCACCTGTACATGTAGTAACCTCCCTCTATCTCTGATACAACCCACCTGTACATGTAGTAACCTCCCTCTATCTCTGATACAACCCACCTGTACATGTAGTAACCTCCCTCTATCTCTGATACAACCCACCTGTACATGTAGTAACCTCCTCTATCTCTGATACAACCCACCTGTACATGTAGTAACCTCCCTCTATCTCTGATACAACCCACCTGTACATGTAGTAACCTCCCTCTATCTCTGATACAACCCACCTGTACATGTAGTAACCTCCCTCTATCTCTGATACAACCCACCTGTACATGTAGTAACCTCCCTCTATCTCTGATACAACCCACCTGTACATGTAGTAACCTCCTCTATCTCTGATACAACCCACCTGTACATGTAGTAACCTCCTCTATCTCTGATACAACCCACCTGTACATGTAGTAACCTCCCTCTATCTCTGATACAACCCACCTATACATGTAGTAACCTCCCTCTATCTCTGATACAACCCACCTGTACATGTAGTAACCTCCTCTATCTCTGATACAACCCACCTGTACATGTAGTAACCTCCCTCTATCTCTGATACAACCCACCTATACATGTAGTAACCTCCCTCTATCTCTGATACAACCCACCTGTACATGTAGTAACCTCCTCTATCTCTGATACAACCCACCTGTACATGTAGTAACCTCCCTCTATCTCTGATACAACCCACCTGTACATGTAGTAACCTCCCTCTATCTCTGATACAACCCACCTGTACATGTAGTAACTCCCTCTATCTCTGATACAACCCACCTGTACATGTAGTAACCTCCCTCTATCTCTGATACAACCCACCTGTACATGTAGTAACCTCCTCTATCTCTGATACAACCCACCTGTACATGTGTAACCTCCTCTATCTCTGATACAACCCACCTGTACATGTAGTAACCTCCTCTATCTCTGATACAACCCACCTATACATGTAGTAACCTCCTCTATCTCTGATACAACCCACCTGTACATGTAGTAACCTCCCACTATATCTCTGATACAACCCACCTGTACATGTAGTAACCTCCTCCATCTCTGATACAACCCACCTATACATGAAGTAACCTCCCTCTATCTCTGATACAACCCACCTGTACATGTAGTAACTCCCTCTATCTCTGATACAACCCACCTGTACATGTAGTAACCTCCCTCTATCTCTGATACAACCCACCTGTACATGTAGTAACCTCCCTCTATCTCTGATACAACCCACCTGTACATGTAGTAACCTCCCTCTATCTCTGATACAACCCACCTGTACATGTAGTAACCTCCTCTATCTCTGATACAACCCACCTGTACATGTAGTAACCTCCCTCTATCTCTGATACAACCCACCTGTACATGTAGTAACCTCCTCTCTATCTCTGATACAACCCACCTGTACATGTAGTAACTCCTCCCACTATCTCTGATACAACCCACCTGTACATGTAGTAACCTCCTCTATCTCTGATACAACCCACCTGTACATGTAGTAACCTCCCTCCATCTCTGATACAACCCACCTGTACATGTAGTAACCTCCCTCTATCTCTGATACAACCCACCTGTACATGTAGTAACCTCCTCTATCTCTGATACAACCCACCTGTACATGTAGTAACCTCCTCTATCTCTGATACAACCCACCTGTACATGTAGTAACTTCCACTATCTCTGATACAACCCACCTGTACATGTAGTAACTCCCTCTATCTCTGATACAACCCACCTGTACATGTAGTAACTCCCTCTATCTCTGATACAACCCACCTGTACATGTAGTAACTCCCTCTATCTCTGATACAACCCACCTGTACATGTAGTAACTTCCTCTATCTCTGATACAACCCACCTGTGCATGTAGTAACCTCCCTCTATCTCTGATACAACCCATCTGTACATGTAGTAACCTCCCTCTATATCTGATACAACCCACCTATACATGTAGTAACCTCCCTCTATCTCTGATACAACCCACCTGTACATGTAGTAACCTCCCTCTATATCTGATACAACCCACCTGTACATGTAGTAACCTCCTCTCCATCTCTGATACAACCCACCTGTACATGTAGTAACCTCCCTCTATCTCTGATACAACCCACCTGTACATGTAGTAACCTCCCTATCTATCTGATACAACCCACCTGTACATGTAGTAACCTCCCTCTATCTCTGATACAACCCACCTATACATGTAGTAACCTCCCTCTATCTCTGATACAACCCACCTGTACATGTAGTAACCTCCCTCTATCTCTGATACAACCCACCTGTACATGTAGTAACCTCCCTCTATCTCTGATACAACCCACCTGTACATGTAGTAACCTCCCTCTATATCTGATACAACCCACCTGTACATGTAGTAACCTCCCTCTATCTCTGATACAACCCACCTATACATGTAGTAACCTCCCTCTATCTCTGATACAACCCACCTGTACATGTAGTAACCTCCCACTATCTCTGATACAACCCACCTGTACATGTAGTAACCTCCCTCTATCTCTGATACAACCCACCTGTACATGTAGTAACCTCCTCTATCTCTGATACAACCCACCTGTACATGTAGTAACCTCCCTCTATCTCTGATACAACCCACCTATACATGGAGTAACCTCCCTCTATCTCTGATGCAACCCACCTGTACATGTAGTAACCTCCCTCTATATCTGATACAACCCACCTGTACATGTAGTAACCTCCCTCTATCTCTGATACAACCCACCTATACATGGAGTAACCTCCCTCTATCTCTGATACAACCCACCTATACATGTAGTAACCTCCCTCTATCTCTGATACAACCCACCTATACATGGAGTAACCTCCCTCTATATCTGATACAACCCACCTGTACATGTAGTAACCTCCCACTATATCTGATACAACCCACCTGTACATGTAGTAACCTCCCTCTATCTCTGATACAACCCACCTATACATGGAGTAACCTCCCTACTATCTCTGATACAACCCACCTGTACATGTAGTAACCTCCCTCTATCTCTGATACAACCCACCTGTACATGTAGTAACCTCCCTCTATATCTGATACAACCCACCTGTACATGTAGTAACCTCCCTCTATCTCTGATACAACCCACCTATACATGTAGTAACCTCCCTCTATCTCTGATACAACCCACCTGTACATGTAGTAACCTCCTCTTTACTCTGATACAACCCACCTATACATGTAAGTAACCTCCCTCGATCTCTGATACAACCCACGTGTACATGTAGTAACTCCCTCTATCTCTGATACAACCCACCTATACATGTAGTAGCTCCCTCTATCTCTGATACAACCTACCTGTAAAATGTAGTAACTCCCTCTATCTCTGATACAACCCACCTGTACATGAAGTAACCTCCCTCTATCTCTGATACAAACCACCTGTACATGTATTAACTCCCTCTATCTCTGATACAACCCATCTATACATGAAGTAACCTCCCTCTATCACTGATACAACCCACCTGTACATGTAGTTACTCCCTCTATTTCTGATAGAACCCACCTGTACATGTAGTAACCTCGCTCTATCTCTGATACAACTCAGCTGTACACGTAGTAACTCCCTCTATCTCTGATACAACACACCTGTACATGTTATAACCTCCCTCTATATCTGATGCAACCCACCTGTTCATGTAGTAACCTCCCTTTATATCTGATGCAACCCACTTGTACATGTAGTAACCTCCCTCTATATCTGATGCAACCCACCTGTACATGAAGTAACCTCCCTCTATCTCTCATACAACCAACCTATACATGTAGTAACCTCCCTCTATCTCTGATACAACCCACCTGTACATGTAGTAACCTCCCTCTATATCTGATGCAACCCACCTGTACATGTAGTAACCTCCCTTTATATCTGATACAACCCACCTGTACATGTAGTAACCTCCCTTTATATCTGATGCAACCCACTTGTACATGTAGTAACCTCCCTTTATATCTGATACAACCCACCTATACATGTAGTAACCTCCCTCCATCTCTGATACAACCCACCTGTACATGTAGTAACCTCCTTTATCTCTGATGCAACCCACCTGTACATGTAGTAACCTCCCTCTATATCTGATGCAACCCACCTGTACATGTAGTAACCTCCCTCTATCTCTCATACAACCAACCTATATATGTAGTAACCTCCCTCTATATCTGATACAACCCACCTGTACATGTAGTAACCTCCCACTATATCTGATACAACCCACCTGTACATGTAGTAACCTCCCTTTAACTCTGATACAACCCACCTATACATGAAGTAACCTCCCTCGATCTCTGATACAACCCACGTGTACATGTAGTAACTCCCCCTATCTCTGATACAACCCACCTATACATGTAGTAACTCCCTCTATCTCTGATACAACCCACCTGTACATGAAGTAACCTCCCTCTATCTCTGATACAACCCACCTGTACATGAAGTAACCTCCCTCTATCACTGATACAACCCACCTGTACATGTAGTTACTCCCTCTATTTCTGATAGAACCCTCCTGTACATGTAGTAACCTCGCTCTATCTCTGATACAACTCAGCTGTACATGTAGTAACTCCCTCTATCTCTGATACAACACACCTGTACATGTTATAACCTCCCTCTATCTCTGATCCAACCCACCTGTACATGTAGTAACCTCCCTCTATATCTGATGCAACCCACCTGTACATGTAGTAACCTCCCTCTATATCTGATACAACCCATCTGTACATGTAGTAGCCTCCATCCATCACTGATACAACCCACCTGTACATGTAGTAGCCTTCCTCTATCTCTGATACAACCCACCTGTACATGTAGTAGCCTCCCTCCATCTCTGATACAACCCACCTGTACATGTAGTAGCCTCCCTCTATCTCTGATACAACCCATTTGTACATGTAGTAGCCTCCCTCCATCACTGATACAACCCACCTGTACATGTAGTAGCCTCCCTCCATCACTGATACAACCCATCTGTACATGTAGTAGCCTCCATCCATCACTGATACAACCCATCTGTACATGTAGTAGCCTACCTCCATCACTGATACAACCCACCTGTACATGTAGTAACCTCCCTCCATCACTGATAGAACCTATCTGTACATGTAGTAACCTCCCTCCATCACTGATACAACCCACCTGTACATGTAGTAACCTCCCTCTATCTCTGATACAACCCACCTGTACATGTAGTAGCCTCCCTCCATCACTGATACAACCCACCTGTACATGTAGTAACCTCCCTCTATCTATGATACAACCCACCTGTACATGTAGTAACCTCCCTCTATCTCTGATACAACCTACCTGTACATGTAGTAACCTCCCTCCATCTCTGATACAACCCATGTGTACATGTAGTAAGTCCCTCTATCTCTGATACAACCCACCTGTACATGTAGTAACCTCCATCTATCTCTGATACAACTCAGTTGTACATGTAGTAACCTCCCTCTATCTCTGGTACAACCCACCTGTACATGTAGTAACCTCCCTCTATCTCTGATACAACCAACCTGTACATGTAGTAACTCCCTCTATCTCTGATACAACCCACCTGTACATGTAATAACATCCCTCTATCTCCGATGTAACCCACCTGTACATGTAGTAACCTCCCTCTATATCTGATGCGACCCACCTGTACATGTAGTAACCTCCCTCTATAACTGATACAACCCACCTGTACATGTAGTAGCCTTCCTCCATCACTAATACAACCCATCTGTACATGTAGTAACCTCCCTCCATCACTGATACAATCCATCTGTACATGTAGTAGCCTACCTCCATCACTGATAGAACCCATCTGTACATGTAGTAGCCTCCCTCAATCACTGATAGAACCCATCTGTACATGTAGTAGCCTCCAGCCATCACTGATACAACCCACCTGTACATGTAGTAGCCTCCTCCATCACTGATACAACACATCTGTACATGTAGTAGCCTACCTCCATCACTGATACAACCCATCTGTACATGTAGTAGCCTACCTCCATCACTGATACAACACATCTGTACATGTAGTAGCCTCCCTCCATCACTGATACAACCCACCTGTACATGTAGTAGCCTCCCTCTATCTATGATACAACCCACCTGTACATGTAGTAACCTCCCTCTATCTCTGATACAACCCACCTGTACATGTAGTAACCTCCCTCTATCTCTGATACAACCCACCTGTACATGTTGTAACCTCCCTCCTTCTCTGATACAACCCACCTGTACATGTAGTAACCTCCCACTTCACTGTTGTAACCTTGATAACAGCGTGTGAACAAAGGTCGTATGACGCTCTGTGAAGTTTTCGAGGAATTCTGGATTGTACCTATAAGTTGTGAAATGTTCAGTTAGGGTTGAAGCCCTGTTACTCGAAGTAAAGGGGATGGTGAATGTTGTTATCCTCTTGTCACGCCGTTTCCGGGTACTGTTTTGTCACTATCAATCTTCATGCATGCACCTTAATATGAGGACTGGTGAAATTGTTTCACCTGCCTCAATTTCCCACTGGATGAAACACGTGTTAACAAACTGACTGAAAGGACTGTACAATGTATTTAGTTTGGTATGATGCGAAAGAAACTTTATTTCTGTGTTGAAAAATAAATATCTCTAACATCTCAAGTGCTGTTGACCTTTTCAAACAGACAACATTCCACTCGTTGAACATCGCGTTTATTATTACAAGTACCCCGTTAAACGTGTCTCTTGAAGCAGGCGTACTGCGGGTAAACTAATGTTATGCGAACAAAGTCGGTTGCATGTGCAGATGTCCCATTTACATGTCATTATGTACGACGCCCTGACAAACCCGGATGTTGGTCTGTACTGAGGCGGGTGTGATTTTGACCTCATTGTTCGGTTGCCATAGAAACTGTAAGGGACTCATTTTATGGACAAGGTCACGGTAATATTGTTACAACGCATGTACCAATAGCGCCTCATTTAGCATACATGACATTTGAAAACAATCATTATCTTTATCATGTCTTACTTCTGCAGATTTTAGACTTCGGAAATAATGTGCTACATAAGCATATATATATCCTGTTTAATATGTTACAGAGACCGTGGTTGGCTGAATCTGACGGAGTGGTGTATTTTCATATCTCTGGAATAATTATGTATATTATTGAATTTTCCTTTGCAAATTACATATAAATCAACTGAATCGTTAGGCTAATCTCACTGCAATGATCTATAAACTGGTATGTTGGTGTGTTCATTTCCGTGTTGCTTGTCATTCTATGTCACTTCGCGAGGGAAAATCTGCACGCTTCAGCGAACACGGGGTCGGGTGGGGTAGCCTAATGATTCAAGCGTCTGCTCGTCATGCCGAAGAACCGGGTTCGATTCCCCAAATGGGTACAATGTGTGAAGTCCATTTCTGGTGTCCCTCCGCCGTGATATTGTTTAAATATTTCTAACAGAGGCGTAAAACAATACTAATTTACTCAGCGCTCACGGAGGGTCTACAATTTGTCAGAAAAATAGATTGTTTAGTTTTAGTCCTGGACTAACCTCGGTCAGCTGCGGATTAGGTGATCTGCTGAAATTACTCCCTGCGCACAGTTTATGAAAATACACGTGTGTGTTGCAGGCATGAACGCTGGGACAGGTGTCGGCGTCGCCATCGGTGTTGGACTGCTGTTTCTTGGCTGTGTGCTTGTCTTGTATTATCTACACAAAACAGGGTAAGTTTAGCTTGAAAAAAGGTTTAATGTATTTACTTTCAACATGGAAACAATATTCCCTCGTCTCATTATGATATGCTCATGCGTGTTGTCTTGTACTAACGGCAGCCATGATATAAACAAATATGGTCAATGAAATGCAAAGTCAACGGTGAAGATACCATTATAAAAAACGCCCGGGCTTACACGTGATTTTTGCTAAAGATTACCATGAAAGTTGGGCAAGAACTGAATACTTTCTAAATATACAGCTTTGCAACCTATCGGGCTTACATTGGCTTGCTACGCCCCTGAAAGTGCCTTTTGGAAGCATCTTTGTGAGACAAGTGACATAGTGAGACAGCGCTGACTCCCTGTCAGATGAGATAGAAAAATGATTTGGAAACAATGTGTTTATATATGAATGTTCAGGTGATACCGTTCAGGGGACCGTCCTCTTGTGGACCTGGGCCTCCTTTCACGAAGTACTAAGATGATCGTAAGTCACTAAGATAACCTTAGTGCAATCTTAAAGAATGGGAGTTAAGGTTTACCTTAGTAAATGTTGCTTCGTGAAAGGAGCCCCTGGGCGGTGGGTAGCCTAGAGGTTAAAGCGTTCGTCAGTCACTCTGAAGATCCGGGTTCGATTCCCAACATGGGTACAATTTCTGGTGTCCCCCGCCGTGATATTGTTGGAATATTGCTAAAAGCGGCGTAAACCCCAACTCACTCAGCCTTGTGGACTTTTTATTCAAAACCGCATGTTGAGGACGGTATCAGGTCTGAAGATGCATTCACCTTTGACCCGTTGTCATTATTCTTTAACGTGATTACATAAACACGTGTTTAAGATATGGTTGGAATCTTACGATGGAAGGGTAGCTTCGCCATTTCTTACACGAACAAGAGTTCATGCTTGTTGACGTACACGAGTATTTACGTGTAACATAAGGCTAAACAGGACATTCATCTCACCAGGGGTTGTCTTTTCCAGGAGGTTGAAATGGTTCACCGCCAGGGGTCGCCCTCGAAGATCATCAACTTCCAGCAGCCGTCGCCCGCTCGAACCAGACGACACTGAATCCGTGGACGCCATGCCACGTGTCACAGACGGTGACATGTTCGCCATCGCTGACGACCGCGACCGCGACCACGACCGTGAACAGGCTGAAGACGGTTACTTCTATGACGAAGTGTTTGGAAGTTCGGCATTTGAGGACGAAACCACGAAGGCATCAAACAAAGAACTGTACAGTGCGTCATCAGACGAGGTTCCTGACTTACTGCTGAGGGTGGATCCAATCAACTTTAAATAACGACGCTAATATGATCCAAGTTATCGTTGTTCAATAACCACCGCCCACACTCATGACACAGGTTGTCACTGAAGAGGAGAGTAACTACACAGCAGACCTGAGTGGTCGCCCCTGGTTCAAGGAGGACTATCACGTGCTATTAGCCGTCCCAATGCGTTTGAACCAGGAACTGTAGCATTTTCTGTATTGTTTCTGCCAATCTAACAGCAAATAATTACCCTAATTATTTTTGGACATTGTCTCACCTTCCCCCAGAACCCTCTTTACAACGTTTGGCCTTAGGCTGGCATTATTATCTCCCTTTAAGAGAGGTCAAGTGTCACAGAACTAATCCGAAGGTGATTGTAACATCTGGATCGATGCATCTGTGCCAGGTGACTTGGCTGTGATTACGTCCACCTGTCTTGACCCTGGGTATTTTGTGTTATAGCTAGGGGATATATGTCAGCATTGTGAGAGTATGACATATTATTAACAATACCATGTTATTTGCATGTTATTCGTGTACAATTTAGTCTTTGTATAGTTCATACCAGAACCACATTTTGTTCTTTTACTGCATCAATATGAAAAAAATCAACATTGAAAAATAATCTGAATATATTGAAGAGCAAACATAATTGAGTATGGAGATATAGTATGAAGCGGAGTGCAATACATGTGCCTTGTATTTATCATGCAAATCCCGACCAGATTACTAATTCTAACGATCAACATATCTTTTTTTCTGAACAGGATATCGTTTATCGCAGTAGTATTGATAGATTTAATGCAAAGATGTCCACGTGAACGTAGACCACTGCCCCTTCTGTGTTACACATTATGTCCTAATCACGATAGAGAAAACACGTTGTTTTTTATGAAATGATTTACGCCAAATGTCTGTGTATATTGTTATTGTAACGATTCTGCTTGAGGACATATCCCGAGGTAACCATTCCTTCTGGCACTGGCTAACGGTGTACATTGTGCCAAGCTTCTACGGTCTCCCAACTATTTATTCCAATTTGTACATACATTATATCTTGTTATGGTTATGTCAAGAGAATGTATATGCATGTTGTTGATTTCGGAGATTATATGTGCGTTTTTAAAGGTTCCGAATGTGAAAAATTACATCAGCACAACACGTGATCTCAGCAAGATTCATCATGGTGCATGTGTATTTCATCACGTGATCAACGTCACCGCCATTCCAACGTACTGTTCTACGGTACACATGTACGCGTGCGATTCATAGTAGTAATATACAGTAGATTTAAAACATGTATGTTTACATCGGCATATTTGGTAATACGTTGTAACTTTGTGATGTAGAATTCTGATTATTTAGACAATGTTCTTTGCGGTATTATCTGCTCTGAGTTGATCTACGTTGTTAAAATATCTTGTCTTGGTTGGGGAGGGGATGTGTGGGGGACGTGGGGGGGGACTTCAATCAAGATGTATATCATGTTGGGCCGTTAATCTGTGATGTTGTGTTGTCACAGTTGAAGATTGGTATTTTTCTATAATCTAACGCTGTCATTAGTGTGGGAATGTGTAGGAAAATGTTGATTTTGAAATCACAATATGTATAAACAGAGCATCTCCAGAACAATACCGTCAGGGCAAAGGCTGACGGCCTCCACCGTTGTAAATACGACCTCATACTGCAACAACCCATGTCGGATACGAATACAACAATCGTGTGATCCAGCCAATCAGCCTAAAGAGACAATTACGATTCGAACGTAACTGCATCGATTTTGTGTCCTTCTGTGTAGTAGGTCTGTGACCCGCTTGATGTATCATGTCACCTGTACACACCCTTATACTCGTGTCTCCTCGTATACTCATACACTAACCTACCATCCCAATGTGTGTACTCCCTGATTTGAAGGAGAGGCCGATAACTTATTACAGCATTGACCTCTCACATGCCTATGCTGTGTTAATTACAATAGGTTCAACACGTGTGTACTAGAGTAAACGATCCTCATTGGCATTGTGAAAGGGGTTGATTCATTAATTCGTTGTACAATGGACAATACTCTCGTTTTCCCGTGTCACCCTTTAAAATTGGAGATTTATTACAAGTCGCATAGGTTGAGTTTATGAGTCTGCAATGCTTGTGTGACCACGGTCTGAGGTTAACCAGTTCAAATATCTCCTTATCCGTGTTAGCAATATTCGTAGTAAAAGTGATTTCATGTTTGCTATGAAAGAGGTTCAAATTTCGTCCGATCTTTTCTATTCATTCTATTTTGTCGTTACACTATCTAGCATACACTGGCATAACAAAGGGTAAGTCGGAGGTCTCTGGTGCGTTTATTTCACATACGTGTATATATGTTAGTAAACCGTGTCTGTTTCATTACCACTGACGCTGTATGTGATATATTGTGTATGCGAGCATGGTTATCCAATTAAACCAAAGAAGGGAATGGTTGTCGGAGTGTAGTAAACGTCTTCCAGTTGCCATGAACATGAGCTGTCATTGGAGATTTATCTGTGAAAGATGTTAAACTATGTAGGGATGAGTGTACAGAACATGCTATTGAAGACTGCTGATTGGGACGTGCAGTCTAACGTTGTGACGTTGGGAGTGGTAATCAAGGGAGACTACTCTCAATGCTGGTTGGACTGGTGTGTCACGGAACCTCGATGGCATCAACGTCCGTAGCATCATCACCTGCAACGTCAGCTACAAATCCACATGGTAGACCATGGTGTTATACGCTGACCAGACCGCTATGGAAATACTTGACCGAACATATGACCTGTCATATTGGTCGCACGCCTGGCAACGTCTTCATCTACCGTGTGCATAGTGTCCTTGGCGGTTGGGGCTAACAATCCACCGGGTGTTGACTCACTGGTGTTAACCATCATTGTCCCAAGGTATGCTTGATGTTGTTCTCAAATGCATATATTTTTCTACAAGTGTGAGAAGACGTACCATACGTTGAATATGTGTGGATGTTGGCCCATGTGAGTACTGACCTGGAGGATCACATGTAAAATTATTTGTACGCAACGAATGAAACATGAATAAAATATTTTATGACATGACTGTGTGGTTTATGAGTTAGTTGAAGGGAAATATTCCGAAAGAAGATTCCTTGACACAGATGCACAATGGAATGAAAACAGTGACAACTAGGGTAGCTGCTGTCGGAGGCCCAGCCTATTTATGATAGGACTCAACACAGTTCAGACGAAATTCTTACCACGAAAATGCCGAAATATATGTATAGTCACTGTATTATACAGATGATAAATTTGAACTCAAACATTCTGAGCAGTGTTCATAGCACCGCATTTCACCCACATGTGAGACAAAACATCGGGAATCAAAGGTGGACAGAGTTGTAATACAAGGGAGATAACTTATATTCTACCATGACTTCAGTAAATACGGGATTGTGATTGGTTACTTAAAGTCATTCAGAGGTATATAATCACGTTATATACCTCTGATTTTTCAACACAAAATGAAGCTTTTTAAAATCTGAATAACTCGGTTATGGCAGAATGGATATAAACATACTGTGTTGGAAATGAGAGGTATATAACGAAATTGTAATAGTTCTATTTTTTTATTTAGAGCTATTATAATTTCGTTATTAACTCTCATTTTCCAACACAGTATGTTTATCTCCTAATTGTGTTCGAACAGCTCACAACAAGTCATGTGTTGCTGTCACCACATTATTGCACAACGGCTGCACAATATCACCACTCATAAATAATCTATATATGGAATGTTATGGTCATCAACCGGACATGAAGGGAACATCCGTATCACAACACACATCACACAGCATACAGCATCAGTTTCTCATGGAGCAGTGCTCGTGAGATGCATATATTGTGACATGTACAAAACACATATTGGAAGCGAGAAATTAATTTTAGCCTTACTCGATTACTCTGGAGAGGAATGCTGGTTGTGTGAGATGGTTAAGACGATTGTGCCACAGTTAGATTTATAATACAGCGACATTCAATATCCTCTGTGGGAGAATCAATCGTTTGCTTTTCAAAGAACATTGACTTATTGCGGCCCCTTGCTACCCTGGCCATATATTGTCCACTGATTCAACATGTAAATTTATCATAAACTGTGGCAGGTGTATTTTAGTGTAAATATCGTATTTTAATCATATTATTATTTTCTCCTTTTAGCTTTATTATTTCTAGGCAGTTTAAGGTTTAAGCTTTAGAGCTTGGCCTGTCTCACTAATTGCCCAAGCCATGACGCTTCTCCGCTGATTGGTCTCACTAACTCCATGCACAATTTCACTCATTCTGCACTGACTCTCTGCCATGTAAAGATAGCTTGGACAGACACAGTGTGACATTAAGGTTAGTATTCATTTAATTAAAGTAATATTGCATTTAATCCTTGCAGTATTTATATAATAAACGTATATCTATTTACTATCATTTAAATAGGTATTATATTGTATAGCATGTAAGTGTGCTGAATGTATTTATGCTAGCTTTTCAAGCCTAAGGTATAAACATAAATAAGTATCACTAATATATTCTTATCTTTACTATGCCTTTCACTGAATGTGTGAGATGAGAGAATGTGTTTTAATATAAGTTGCTATGTTTTAACTGTGATAACTATAAGTGTATATTATTTATCATCTAATATTATTTGCAGCAGATAAGACCCCGTCCATAAGTCTGGTGCTGTGCCCGATTGTTGTACACCCTTGTACCACCCACAGGGTATGTGTATATGTATAATTTATATATCCATGTATTTGTATATAATACCATCACGTAATGCGTGGTGACGAATCATGTGTACTTTATCATAACGACTAATGCGTAATGGTGTATTATAATCTATCTTCTGTGTATTACATTGTATGCATGTATCATCATTACGTTATTCGTAATGCTGTAATTTCATAATGCCCATATTCCATATGTGTTGTAAATAATGGTACTCATGCTTTGAGTATTATTGGTAATTGTCCATATGTATTAACCCGTGTATGGAATTATATGTATCTTGTATGAATTGTGTGACATGTATATAATATTATTATATTTATTGTTACAGGGTGTCGTTTAACATTCAGCAATGTTTCATCCTACGAAATAAACAACCTCACACCCCAGCAGAGTGTTGGTAGTCTATGGCCACGTTGACCCTGCTATAACAATATAATGCATCCTTTTCTTTTTATCATACGAACGGTTTGATGTCTTTACATGCTGCTAGGACAGTAAACCATAATTCCTGTCGAGACACATTCTCTCCTTATAACACGTGGTGTTGAACTAGCACCCTTACACGCAATTAATCAAGGTATGGAAAACAATACATGATCGCTGTTGATTTTTATTTAGCTCATTGAAGACAAAGGCTCAAATAGTGACATTCATGAACAACATGGCTACCTGAGACACAGTGGCAGAACTATTCACATGTGAATAGGTGATTCCTAATGTGTTCTCGTGGCCTTTCCCATGACAAACATAGCATTGTCAAGGTAACAAGTAGCGTAAACGTTAGGCACTGTTCATGTCCTCCCTGGTTTTGAAATGTTTGTAAAACTCACAGCACCTCATATAGACATAAACTGAAAACAGGCGAAGACCATTGGTCATGTCTTGTCATGTGTCCTTTATAGTGAAGATATATCGTTTGTTATTTAAGCCTTGGCCATTTCCTCGTCGTCCTGTTTGCCCTTGACCTTGGCGGTGAAGGCCACGTAGTTGAACATGCCCTTGGAAATAGGGGCCTCCTTCCACGTCTGTTTGATCTCCTCCTTCGTGAAGTTGTCTCCCATGTTCTCCAGGAGATCCTTGATGTACTCCTCGGGCAGCACGCCCTTGCCCTCCTCGTCAAACATGGCGAAGGCGCTACGGATGGTCTCCTCGCCGTCCGTCCCTCCCATCTTCTCCCCGAACAGGTTGAGGAAGGTGGTGAAGTTCAGGGGACCAGGGGCCTCCTTCAACATCTCCTTCAGCTCGGAGTCGGCGGGCACTTTGCCCAGGTTGCCGTAGATGCTCTTCAGGTCGTCTATTTCGATGACGCCGTCCCTGTTGACGTCGATGAGGGCGAAGGCTTCCTTGAACTCCTGCACCTGAGACTGACGGAACATGGAGAACACGTTCTGGGGCGCCATTGCTGGATGAAGGAGCTGTGGGCAGACAACGTCAGACTTCTAAACGTGATGGAAGTGGGAATGGTTGGGACAGAAGAATTCTTCTCAATATATGTTGGAATTGGTTATCACGTGACTTTCTTAATGACATTATCCCATTACCAGCAATACAACACGAACCAGACAGATCACTTGACTATCTCGTTCATAACTGGGTATCGCATGTCATGACGCAGCACGTACACATGTAAGCAGTAAGCTGCAATGACTGGGCTCCTGCTGCGCTGATTGTGTGCATTAAGTGGCCAGCATCAGCAATGTTGCATCACAGCTCGCTAACTTCAAATAACTTACGCATTCTACTACATTTAACAGGCATCGGATTTCAGATTACTTACATATTCTACATATTTGTATTACCGTGGTTGACTGATGAGAAACACAGTGACACAATATGTTCAAGAAGCCCACTGGTAGGTTTTGTGGTCACAGAATCCTTTTAACATAACATATATCTGCAAAGCATCATTCGTTGTACGTTCCTAGTTTCTAAATCATAGTGAAATAGTGATGGTGCCACGTCATCAAAGGGGAGAGCACGTCCGTCAAACAGCACGCGCAGAGGCAAGTTAATTCACTTTCATGTCAAGAAAGGCCTTTTTGTGTGAAGTATATATGATCCCAACACATAAATACTGGGATAGAAGATGACGACTGCTGTCATACATTAAACATTTACATAATGCGATAGTGAATATTCGGGTTGAAACTCTGTGATCACTTCCGATGTTATCTTTTTCACAATTATGTTGGTCAAAGTTATCACAGTATCATGATATAAATAATCCATCAAAACTAACGAGTGACTATCACACACTGATCCGGTAACCGTTAAAGAATCTCTGCATTACGATGAACAGACAAAGTCAAGCAGTGCACCAGGTGATTGACAAGCTGTGTTAAGATGTATCGTGACGTAATCGTTGCGCATGATCAAATACGAAACATGTTATCACACACTAACCAGCACGCGCTGGCACACTCGTCGAACAAAAAAAGTACGTGACTTGTTTGAGTGGCATTTTAGAAGTTGAGACGTACAATATATAACAAGTTTTATGGATAACAACTTCTTTATTTTCGTGAGTGCGACGTTTCGATACAGATTCTTGTACCGTTGTCAAGTACGTGGTTGTTGTGCGGGAAAAGCGGGGCAAGTTTCGATCCATCATTACAGGATTCTGGCACGTCCAGATCCAAACTGTGCAAAGCAAATGTGGCTCGTTAAAACCCAAATTCTAATCATGTTAGGATTTCCATAAATAATAAGAACCTTTTAAAATTAAAGCGACGAATCATATTTCAGTCATCCACAAAAACTTGGGTTACATTTCATCTACCCAACAATTCCATGACAGTCCCAGAAAGCAAGACTGATTCCATTTTTCAAAAACGTTTCAAATTCAGTACAAGATTACGCGGAGCAATTATATTTTGCTATTTGTTAATGTGTTTAAAGAATGCAGGTCCTGGTGTGACAATTCCCCATCCCACTATTCATAATGAATATCACTACACATGTCATTCCGCTTCTTAACTCAACCCCGCCCCACCTTGTCACCCACCCCCACCCCCAGGGGCCTTACCGGGACCTAACGTCTTCTCAGGTGGCTGATGACGTGTGTGTAACGAACACTGCCACTGTGTATTTGCTGATCGACATCCCGCTGCAAAATGGCCTACTTTGGTAACATTACTCCCGGGTTTCATTTCACAAAGTCAGTGATGTGGTACAAGAGTAAACTTGTTAAACATTCAAGTCATTTTCGAATTCTTTGAAATGTACAGCAGATACATGGGTACAGTTAAAGAAAAAATACGATTTTCTTAAAGAACGAATAAACATTGTTTTGTACTCTTTTAACCATTGCATATGAAAGGCATGTGGTTAGTCTTAAGCGGAACACCAAATTCATTAATTAAAAGCTTGTAGTTAATTAATACCGAGCGATTAAAAGTTGCCAAAAAGTCGTCTGCTTTTCTCTCGCCCGCCAACGAAACCACAGACAGGTTACGTAACTCTGTCGCCAGAGCACTGCAGTGACGTCATATGAGGAAGGATTTAAAGTTAGTTGTATATAAAATTTGTAACAAGCTCGTCGTTTTGCTGATTTCTCGAGGTCAACGAAGACATGCCGAATCGTTGTGTTGCCATCAATTTCTCCAAGGGGTCGGGTGAAGGTGGCACCTTGCACAGATTTCCGACGAACCCCGCCATTCGTACTTAATTGGTTATATTTGTGAGTGCGAAGCGAAAGTTGTGGAAGCCTTGGACGATATCTTACTTGTGTTCAGATCACTTCAACTTGTAACAAAAACGATTTCTGCCTCGGAAGCGAGGTTGTGGTCGAAGTGACAATAATATTATAAGTAGTATTATATTGACACACAGCTCGCTTCCAAGAGAGAAATTGTTATGTTATGAAAACATAAAGCTCCAATTGCCACGATTTCAGTTTTAGACAAACCTGTAAACAAGATAATTTACCCCCGCAAATGTACATGCATTCTAAAGCGTCTCCCGCGTGTATACCTCACATGACGTCACGGAGACGCGCCCACCTGATTGGTTGAAATTTCGTTCGCGGGAGAGAATTGTGCAGTGTTGTCCAAAAGGTCGATTTAAGTTAAGTTTAAGGTCGAAATTAGTGGTTTTAATGACGGGGTTTCATTTATAACGATGCCAATAAATGATTTATGTATTTGTACCCTCTAGAGTATATGTGATCTTTAATAAAAAGAGTGAGGGAAGATCAAGAACACACCAAGATCCACCGCTTCGATTCATGATGTCCTCAGTGTAACTAAATGTAATTATTTATATACACCATGTTCATATTTTTCACAAAACTATGAGTAAATGTAGATAGTGGATTAAAACGAAGTCATTGTCTTGAAATATGAGGAAGCACGGTTAAGATGAAGTGAGTGAGTTTGGTTTTAGTCCGCTTTTAGCAATATTCCAGTAATATCACGGCGGGGGACAATAGAAATGGGCCTCAAACATTGTACCAATGTGGGGAATCGAACCCGGGGTCTTCGGTGTGACGAGCGAACGCTTTAACCACTAGGCTACTCGCCGCCCCTCAAAGATGAAACGTGTACACATGTGCATAAAGTTGAACCGTCGCTTCAAGATATATACGTGTCATTATAGATTCAGATCCTAGTGGTTCTCACATGGCACGTGGTCAGGATTGCTCCCGTATTCTGGCTCGGCCTATCTTTTGCTCTATACAAATCTCAACGTCAATCCTCTTAACGTCCAAAGCTCGAATTCATCCTCGTAACTCTTTTTTAAAAAGAAGAATTCCAAACCACACTACTTTTGTAAAATGTTAAATCATATGCATACGCCGTTACATCATATGCATATACCGTTACAGTAATACCGTTTTGTGTTGCTGTTTGTTGGTTGTTGTTTACCTTGTATACCTTTTAGTTACTTTATTTCAACTGTAACCAAAACAAATTAGAACTATTCTGTAAACATTGAAATAATGCAAGTCGTGGTCTAAGTATGATGGTATACAGTGAAACACAAATTACTTCGTTACACACACGAAGATTAATGTTAGACACTAATTATAACAAACTACAATTTGTAATATTTAACATAGTTTCTTTATTCTGAAAGTAATTACATTAAATACGTGATATCTTGGTACATTCTCTCACCTTGCGTTGTGTAAACATGTTTTATCTATATGTATTCACTTTGTGAACTGACTCAGCATTCACCGGATGAAGGATCAAGAATTAGCTGTGAAACGTCATATAAATAGAAGTTGTTATCCATAAAACGTGTCATGTATTCGTGATATCATGTATTCGTGACATCATCCCTCCTCAAAAATATAAAATTAATGTCCACCTCACTACAGAAGAACTACCCATTACAGTGATGAACTCAATCTCCTCTTGTTTTCGATTTATGGAGCGATTAGTGCCTGGTGAGGATCATAATTAGTACTTCGGACTGTCTAATGATTACCTGAGTAGTGTATGGGCCAGTAGGGCGGGTACATCAACACTGACTGCTGGTCATATTTATGTAGATGTCCCTGAGAGCCAAGGGTGTGTATCTTGGTAAAACCATGTTCTATTTAGAAAGATTCTACTTGTCAGACATAAAACAACCACAATTCAACAGTGAGCTTGCCGGAGCCAACGTGAAGTGACCACGTGACTGATATTTGATGTCCGTTAGATGTTTACATTTTATGCACTACTGGGGGTAACTTATCAAACAGTGTGTACGAGTACATAACACGATCTACATGTTCCATTCAAAGCGACTCAGACACATACTAAAGGACCATACCTTCATAACATTTCCTAAAACGTTTCCTTTGAATGTTGAGAGAAATCATGAAATCAGTCTCTAATATATTTAATCATACTTAAATTTCGCAAGATATGAACATGGACTGGAAACAGGTTAAGCACCTAAATAAATATCTCTCAATAAATCAAAACGCGGGTTTACAATTAATCTATCAATGAATATTGAATTTGACACTGAACAATAAATATGTGTGACATAAATATTTTTCAGTTCATTTACTTAACTCAATTGACCAGTTTTAAATATGAAGCTTTGTATTTGGTCTTCATTTCTCAAGTACGAATTATAACTAGCAAAGATTTTGGTAAAAATATATATTTTGTATGTCACCACTAAAACCGAAAAGTATAGCACATTTGTGACATCCACAGACGCAAGTTTTAATATCCAGAATATGCCTAATATACCGCAGATCTGTGGTTAGGTTGCTGACAGTAAGTCTGAGCCGAATGTGAAAAGACTGACATAAACTTTCTTTCTATAATTCAAATCCCAGTGTATCCTGTTATCATCCCTTAAATGCAGCACGCTGTAGCCAGTTATATTAACGTTATATATTATACTATTATTATACGATATTTCTTTAGCGCACATATCCTGGCAACTAGTGCTTGCTCAAGGCGCTGGTATTTTTCCCTCGATCATTGGATGCCAATCTCAACGGCACAACGTGTTATCAATCTCAACTCCCTGGGGAGTATGCAAATCTTGCAGCCACTAGGCGCACCGAGTTATTGTGGCATTCTCATCCTAACGAGGTACCGATTCACAGCTGGGTGAACTGGGGCACATAGTCACAGTACTTTGCCCATGTTCACTGCACGTTGCTGTACCCGCAACTAGGTGTTTGCACGTATTCATGTGGCCACCGTCTGGTCATATACCAACGGATTCGTGGATTCTTTTAAGTGCACAGGGTTGTGTACTGTACACTAGGGGTTGTGACAACACTGAAAGAGTCTGCACACAAAAGTTGACTCCAACGTTTTCACACCCGGTCACAGGTGGGCTCGATCCCGGCAACACAACCTCGCTCGATCACTCGCCTGGCGCCTAAGCCAGCTCGCCCACCGCGCCCCACAGTGTTCAGTATCGAAGACCCCGCCAGTGACTGAAGATCTTCTGTTAACTAGTTGGCACCTCATTACGTTTGCCCCTCGGAAAAGTATCCTACGTACCATATGTAGGATAAACCGCTTAAAGTACAGTACTGCAGTCGAGCATGTCAGGCAAGTGTTGGCAGTCAAACATTTCTTGCAATGTCGGTTGAAAGGCATGTCATGCAAATATTGGGTGTCAGGCATTCCTTGCAATGTCGGTTGAAAGGCATGTCAGGCAAATTTTGGGAGTCAGGCACGTTCAGTATGTTATGTACTGTTGGTTGTCAGGCACTTAACGGTATTTCACAACACAACTGGAAAACATTGAAAGACAGGATAAGGTTCTTACAGCAACATGGAAACACCACAAATGTGTCATGTTTCCACCGTCATCTCTGATAAAATATCGTATAAAACGTAAAACTACAGGATGATCGAAGAACTGAATGATCATCATAACATTTTCAAATCCTTTATAATACCCAGACTATTTTCATCACTTGACAGTCATCTGTCACAATATCGGATATTCCAGTAATTTCATTTCAGGCAATGTCGGCTGTTCGGCATGTTGGCAAGCATACGGGACTGACTGACTGACTGAGTTTGGTTTTACGCCGCTTTTAGCAATATTCCAGCAATATCACGGCGGGGGACACCAGAAATGGGCTTCACTCATTGTACCCATGTGAGGATTCGAACCCGGGTCTTCGGCGTGACGAGCCAACGCTTTCACCACTAGACTACCCCACCGCCCCCAAGCATACGGGAAACACCCTGCTTACGAGAACAACAGTACAAACACAGAGCGGGAACTTGCAGTCACAACGTACGAAAAGACGATGTTGCTTGTGACCGTTTGTTGAACTATAACCCCCACAACAGAACAGAATCATACACGTCATGTTTTACAACATTTATTGGAATGAGCTGCTATGATTTACTACCAAAACAATCTACCTGCACAGTAATATCATATATTCGGAAAACATCGATAGACAGATTAAGGTTTCTGTAAAAACATGGGAACACCATAGATGTGTCACGTGTCCACTGCCAGAATCCTGCGCAACCTACACATGGACACATCTGTGAACCTGTCTCCTGTAGATGTTGTAAGTTATGCTATCACAGTGGTGACCAGGGCGTTGCACGAGGACAATCATTCACAAATATGACACATATAAAGAAATGTTAATTTATTGTCTTGCTCACCAATTATAGAATTGTCAAAATGTATGAAGTGGTGTAATGTTGAGCTGTCCACACACAGAATAAATAGAAACAGTAGCTGCTCTCAGTTGGCACAAGTCACTCTATCACAATGTTGTCCGGGGCGATGTCCGAAGACAATCAGTCATAAATAAAACACATATCAAGAAATACTTTACACTACAGAGTCCATCAGTCCAGGCGTTTAAGCCTTGGCCATTTCCTCGTCATCCTGTTTGCCCTTGACCTTGGCGGTGAAGGCCACGTAGTTGAACATGCCCTTGCAAATAGGGGCCTCCTTCCACGTCTGTTTGATCTCCTCCTTCGTGAAGTTGTCTCCCATGTTCTCCAGGAGATCCTTGATGTACTCCTCGGGCAGCACGCCCTTGCCCTCCTCGTCAAACATGGCGAAGGCGCTACGGATGGTCTCCTCGCCGTCCGTCCCTCCCATCTTCTCCCCGAACAGGTTGAGGAAGGTGGTGAAGTTCAGGGGACCAGGGGCTTCCTTCAACATCTCCTTCAGCTCGGAGTCGGCGGGTACTTTGCCCAGGTTGCCGTAGATGCTCTTCAGGTCGTCTATTTCGATGACGCCGTCCCTGTTGACGTCGATGAGGGCGAAGGCTTCCTTGAACTCCTGCACCTGAGACTGACGGAACATGGAGAACACGTTCTGGGGAGCCATCTCTGATAATTATATCGTATAGGACTTGAAACTAAAGGATGGTTGAAGAACAGAATGATATCGATAACGTTTCTAAATCATTTATACCCAGAATGTTTTCATCACGTGACCTTCATCTGTTTATTGGATATTTCAGTAGTACCGACCTCCTGCCCCGACCCCTGACCCCGACCCCATTGGTCCTATTGAAATAATGACGGTAGTTAGTCAGATACCCCTAGGAGGGGATACTAACGTTACGTCTTAAGCAGACTGGTAAACATACCAGCCCTAACCCCCACCCCCGAACTCCCAGCCCTACCCCCACCCCTCGTCGTGGAGTGTTGTTACTTCCATATGATCAATATTGAAACTATGTTTTAATGTTGAATGTCCGAGCAGCATGGTGCCCATGGGTGGTACCTGACTGTTTGGCAATAATTAAGTAGGTTATTCGAGTGCAACTCTGAAACTGACACGTGTTTCCCATAGTCTGTCTCACAGTCCCTTGACCACTTTATTTTCCCTAATGCCTAGCCTTCCCTGCAATTTAAATGGCTCTATTTGTTGTTGTCAAAATTCTATATATTCAGAGACTGAGCGTTAGTCTAGTGTTTCCCATATCACATACAGACAGGGCCCATGCACGGACCATCATAGATTGGTAATGGGAAGAGATTCCATTGTGCGTACATCTGAAATAGCAGCTCAACACAAGAATATATTACTGAAAATCAGCAATGACGCAGGTTTTGTGGGAGCAGGACAACCACACGAGGATTAAAGTAATATGATATTTGCAAGTGGTATATACTGCACAACCTTTGTTACAGTCAACTCCACTGGTATCTATCTTTGCGGGAAAGGTTTTGGGGCTTACTCAAGCGAATGACAACATTTTTAGAGTCAACATTTCCTTAGAATTCTTAATTTGTAGGTGTATGGGGGAATTCGGAAGATCTAATACAGGGTAGACTAGAACATTTACACTCTTGCTTAGTTTTGTATTCATGTTGATGACAGTGTTGTCGGTGTCCGGTTTACCGTGTTGAAAGAGTTGAGATAACAGTCATCACTACTTTGAATAAATTCAACAGTTATGGCATAATTATTTTCTCTTCACTAAAGATTTGTTTATGTATTCTCCGAGCTCATTATAATTTTGGGAGACTTCTATATTTATTTGTGTGTCCCAAACTATTACTACTGCGGCGTGACACACTATCCATTTCCATGAATTTAACATAATTCATACAACGTGTGCGTACTCCTTTGGGGTAGAAACGTTTCAACTTATCCATTTGCCATTATACTGACAAATGCATCGCGTACTTGTTCAGAATGAATATATACACTCAGTACATTTCGTTCTGGAAAGTCTGTTCTCTGTATTGTTGTTGTTAAATATTGAATGCCCTTAAGAATTTACCGTTGTATTTGAAAACCACTTGTATCCAGTATATTCTTTTAACATAAGCTTAAGGTCTGAATAGCTTGCCGTTTGGTTATAAAAGAACGCAATATTTAACCCTGACGTCAACGACTAGAGGTGACTGTGTGCATCCGAAACTGTTACAGTTGTACACGTATGTATGACCTGGGTCTAACAAAGCCAGTGTTTGTATTTGTGCTACCTCGCTCTGATAATTATGTATATCAGGTGTCACCTGTTGATTAAATTACGCCCCTATCGAACTGTCCAAAGATTGTATGGATCTGGCCTTGTATAACTTGCATGGTATTACATTGCTCTCAATCTCCAGATTTGTTTGTACACAGTACATACTCATGTTGTTAAATACCAGACATAGAAATATAATGAAAGCGTAACATTTAATCCGGACAGGAGAGTGCGTTCAAAATACAAAATACAAAATGAAGTGTCCTAACACTAACATAAAATCAGGTCAACAGGCCCATCACCTAGATCTCATTTGAAATGATACAATTACTTCCGTTTCATTTGAAAAAAATCATGACGAATTTAAGGAAACAACGAACTGAAATACATGTCTATTGCTAACACAGGCACTGCTTGAGTTCCCCCATATAACTCATCTTGCCGAAATTTGTGTAATACACGAAACTATGACAGCAGGGAACCAGGTATTAGGAAGTTCATCTGATTGCGTAAGCGCGCGTGCAGATTCCCGCTATCTGATATCAGGTTCCAGACAAATGACCACATGACGTCCAAGGAGTACCAGATTGACTGTTTCATAACAGATGTCACATGATGTAGATGTTGGACCTAAATAGACAGGACATTCTCCTTCCAAATCATTCTCACTTCCATCACGTTTAGAAGTCTGACGTTGTCTGCTCACAGCTCCTTCATCCAGCAATGGCTCCCCAGAACGTGTTCTCCATGTTCCGTCAGTCTCAGGTGCAGGAGTTCAAGGAAGCCTTCGCCCTCATCGACGTCAACAGGGACGGCGTCATCGAAATAGACGACCTGAAGAGCATCTACGGCAACCTGGGCAAAGTGCCCGCCGACTCCGAGCTGAAGGAGATGTTGAAGGAGGCCCCTGGTCCCCTGAACTTCACCACCTTCCTCAACCTGTTCGGGGAGAAGATGGGAGGGACGGACGGCGAGGAGACCATCCGTAGCGCCTTCGCCATGTTTGACGAGGAGGGCAAGGGCGTGCTGCCCGAGGAGTACATCAAGGATCTCCTGGAGAACATGGGAGACAACTTCACGAAGGAGGAGATCAAACAGACGTGGAAGGAGGCCCCTATTTCCAAGGGCATGTTCAACTACGTGGCCTTCACCGCCAAGGTCAAGGGCAAACAGGATGACGAGGAAATGGCCAAGGCTTAAACGCCTGGACTGATGAACTCTGTAGTGTAAAGTATTTCTTGATATGTGTTATATTTATGACTGATTGTCTTCGGACATCGCCCCGGACAACATTGTGATAGAGTGACTTGTGCCAACTTCAACATGAGACAAGGCTGGTACCGAGTGTGTTTGTACATACTATATCCGGATTTTCCAAAATACAAAACAACTTCACAAGCGGTTTCCGCCTCTGCTGAAACACATTGTTCTAGTGAACATCATTCTGCCACAGATGCTAATGTTATATCTATATATTGCTACTGTAATAACCGCGCTGACAACACGGTATTATATGAACTGTCATCACCTTTTCACGAATATCTGACATAGCAAGGAAGGACATTCCTTGAGGTGGTTTACAAGTCCGTTGTTCTCACATCCGATCGGATGACTGTGCTCTACGCAAATATCTTGGATGTATGAATGAACTGTATGGACAGGTTGTTGGTTAGTTTAGTGCAATAAATGTCGTGACATGATCTTGTTGATTCTGTTTCATTGTTATAAGTACCTGGAATCTTTATTTGAATCTACGAATTTGAATTTTCCAATGTGATCAAAACAGTGATCTCGGGTATATGTTGACTGTAATGTACAAAGGTACTCAGTATTACTGGTACATAAAATAACACGCACAACGTAGGGATCAGTCAGCTGTGTGAGTCATGTAGAACCACAATACAAACCCCCTGCTTTCTTGTTGGTTAACATTTCAACCCAGTTATACAGGTATCTGATGATTTTGCCCAGTCATCCCTTGTTGCCCTTGTAAGGGAATTTTAAGGGTGGTGGGAAGCGGGGATAGCCTAGTGGGTAAAGCGATCGCTCGCCACGCCTATGTCCCGGGTTCGATTCTCCACATGGGCAGAATGTAGGAAGGCCATTTCTGGTGTCTCCTTCTTTGCTGGAATCTTTTTCGAAAGCAGCGTTTTAAACCTTATTCACTCACTCTTGTCATGTTAGACCCAGGCATAGCTGGATGTCGTTCATACATACCTCACTCGTGAACAAATTTAGCGAGAAATGGCATTAACTATGCAAGGACAACCAAATATAGCTTTGATAACGGGAGATCAGTTACACCAACACAGACTCTGTAGAGTCTATATGGTTATCAAGGCGTGTCAAGTCGACATCAGTGGCATCACTGACATAATATGTTTGGCTTGAGTAGCAAGTCAGATCATCATACTACAAGGCCCATATTGTACTCTGTCTGTGGATCATAGCTGTAAAAATGTGCGAATTACATACCACTCACAAACAGTTAAACAAACATTGGATTTCTGTAATCCTTAGTTAATCTCTGTCACGGTATGATGGATTCAGGCGTTCTTTAACATCTTTTCATGAACTGTTGAAAATATTCAACTGATAACCATACAAAGGACTACTACTGACGCCTATGAATCACTCTCGGACTCAGTCTGTTTCCAGCACAGTGATTGGCTTTTGTTAAAATCTGATATTCTGAATGAAATATGTGACTACTGTCGCTTAATATCTCACTTGCCTTTCTCACAAATTTGCTTGCAGTATTCAGTTGTATGTATTTTAAACATATACTGAACAGACAGGCTCTGATACCAGCAATGGACTTTAAAAACTAAATATATTTGAATAAATCATATATATATATGATTTTTTCTTAAAGTTCACAGGTATACAGTTAGATATATTTCAATAGATTGAAAGAAACACCGAGCCAATTTCACTCCTACATGTTTCATTAATTTCTTCGGGGAGTAAATGACAAAGGCTCGATGAGGTCGGGCGATTTAGAAGGCCATGGAAGTACTGTTGTGTTCTCATTCTGAGGGTACTGAATAGTGGCATGTCCTGTGCGAAGCCATGTATTATCTTACCAACTTCCTCTGGCGGTCAGTGATCGGAATCACGTGAATCGTTAAGAATTCGTCTCTGTACCAAAAGGCAGTTAAATTGCCTTAAAGGCGACCAAAGATAGATTTCTGCATGTAGGATTCAGGTGTGCGAGTTTCACTGCACACGTTTGTTTTACCAGCAAGTGCCCCCAAAATTGCAATAATGATTACTCCAAGTACTGTCTCCTGATTCTACTCCATGTTTGCAAGCAATGGCAGTGAGGAAACATGAACGTCAAACATTGACATAAATAAAAATCATTTTTCTTAATATTATCGCAAAAGAGGTGTGTACAAAATGGTATCTGAGATTGGGTACCGCTGAAACCAATTAATTTTGTGAAGCCAAACAATGCCAAGTACCTTAGGCAGTAGGGGAAATCATTTGAAACCATGTTTTCAGTAAACTTTGGGCACCAGTTATTGTTTTAAACTGAAATTGTTAGTCGCTGTCGCTACCGTTACGGTCACTGCCGTTATCATGGGTTTGGTTACGGTAAGGGCAGATTTTGTGACGGCAGTGACATCTTTCTAGTTTACTGTTGTTTGTATCAAACAAATGTTTTGGAATCTTATTTAACATACAATTTTTGTATCAAATAAATAAAATTAATACGGATTTAAGTATGATTTTGTTGTTACGGTAAGGACGGGGTAGTGTAACGGCTGTGACAAAGAGGAAAACGGCTGTAATAGGGCCGTTAAGGTAGTGACATTATATACCGTCACAATGTCACTGCCGTAACATGACAGGGACATCCATAAGTAAATCTACTGCCTATTACATATTCTTCAAACATTTTGAAATATCTGACTAACAAGTATGTTTGGTAGTAGAGCTTCAAATTAGCATAATATAATACATATTCTCATTTTGGATTTTTTTGCTACACATTACTTTACATTTGCAAATCCGAAATGAAAGGAATTTGTTGGCCTTTTGGACCCTTTTAAGCAATAAATATATTATTTCGAAACTCATTAGCCATGTTATATTGTAAAACTAGATATTTTAATATATATGTAATTAAATGAATATCATCTTTATATTTGTTCTTTTCAAAATGACGTTACAAATTTAGTTACGGTACTGACGCAATTTCATGAAATTTCTAATGACAAGGATAAAATATGAAAAATGAAACGTCGTTAAGCTTGCATAATTTATGTTTTATATATATATATATATATAGACAATGTCGACCTTTAGGCGACAGCTGTCGCCCTAATGATATATTACTGTCGCCTAAATATCTGCATGTCACAACTATGTTCATTTTCTTTAATAGCTATCCCAAAGTGGATGGTTGGATAGAGGGTCGTCTCAGGACCTTCGGGTGTGTTTCTTTTGTATTTTTATAAAACTTCAGTGCTGTTATTGAAAAATCAAAAATATTATGTATATAACGTCTGCGACCTTTCGGCGACACAGGGTTTTCTATAAAATTCTCTAACACCTGGATATATGTTCAGAAATAAACAATGGAGAAATTATTGTCTACATATATGCTATCAGGGTTTGTACTGTTTTTTCAAATATACATATCAATAAGTGTTCGCCATAACATCACTGTTTCGCTCTCACTAACTTTCGGCAATATGCCGGCACGCTTTCACTCTCCTACCCAGAGTTCCATGCCAGAGCGTGGCACGCTCTGTGCGTCAAAAAGCTGAAAGTTAAAAAGCGGTAACGTCGAAGTGAGCACTTAGCTAATAATTCAATAATGTCTGTAGATATTGTGGGAGCTGACAGACAATACTAATATGCCACCAAGAACACGTTTAAATACTTAAAACATTTGATACTTCAATCAAAATAACGCTGTAATAATCTGTAAATAAATTGAATTCATGTTTCACATGAAGGCCCGCTCATGTTTTGTGTCAAATCGGATCCCGTTTGCTACAGTTTTCGCGCACTACACGAGGTGACTTGGAAGCAAAGCTATGGGAAATGCATGGTTTGTATCGTAATCGGAGTATTTTGTAGAAAAAAGCTGCACTACAATTATATCAAAGGCGATGCTTGTCTGATGACAGAATATATTTCAAGATTTCGCAAGTGGAAGAAATTGTTTGCTAGTATAACTTGATCGCGAGTGTGAGGTCTCGTATCAAGACTATCGCTTAATAAGTCTCTGAATTATATATAAAAGTTTGATAGTAACAAACAAACCCATTATAAATTGGAAAGGAGCCCCAGGGAAACCAGAACCTGAGGAAATCTAGACTTGCTTCATTTAGGGTTTTAGCATTGCAGAAAGGTCTCGGCAGTAGGGAAAATATTGTGGATCAGGGACTGTGAGACAGACTAGATCCACACCCCATAACAGCTAATCACAGCGCATTATATGTTCACTCAGTGGGTGAAATTGACCTTTTACTTTAAGGCCAGTGTACATTCTTGTACTTAGACGCATATCTAGTCGGTCAGCAGATAGGGAACCAAGTAATTTATGAACCACCTGCGATCAGTTCCGGTATTGCAAAAAATACACCTCAAAACGGCTCTCATTCTGACGCCTGATATGCAGGCGATATATATTTTTTTTTTTTTGAATATATATATCTACCAAATAATAGATAAATAAAAAAACAACAACAGTCCACTACCATTACTAATTTCAGGAACTAACCAAATCTGTAAGACTTGAATTCAGTAAGATTACTTATAGGTCAAATGTAGAGAATGCATAACGCATTACAACCGGTTTTGTCACCCACACTGCATATTTTGACTGCATCAGTGCTGGTCACCCTCTATTAGACCATGGGGTTAATACTCATTGACTTGGGTTTGCTGCAATAATGAGCTGATACTGCAGTGTTGAGGAAGACTTGTAGTTATAGTTTCATGATATCACTCTCCATTGTCGCTCTTTGCTGTTTCTTCTGATAGCTGAGCTACACATTTTTATATCAGCTAGTTATAGTTTCATGATATCACTCTCCATTGTCGCTCTTTGCTGTTTCCTCTGATAGTTGAGCTACACATTTTTATATCAGCTAGTTATAGTTTCATGATATCACTCTCCATTGTCGCTCTTTGCTGTTTCCTCTGATAGCTGAGCTACACATTTTTATATCAGCTAGTTATAGTTTCATGATATCACTCTCCATTGTCGCTCTTTGCTGTTTCCTCTGATAGTTGAGCTACACATTTTTATATCAGCTAGTTATAGTTTCATGATATCACTCTCCATTGTCGCTCTTTGCTGTTTCCTCTGATAGTTGAGCTACACATTTTTATATCAGCTAGTTATAGTTTCATGATATCACTCTCCATTGTCGCTCTTTGCTGTTTCCTCTGATAGTTGAGCTACACATTTTTATATCAGCTAGTTATAGTTTCATGATATCACTCTCCATTGTCGCTCTTTGCTGCTGTTTCCTCTGATAGTTGAGCTACACATTTTTATATCAGCTAGTTATAGTTTCATGATATCACTCTCCATTGTCGCTCTTTGCTGTTTCCTCTGATAGTTGAGCTACACATTTTATATCAGCTAGTTATAGTTTCATGATATCACTCTCCATTGTCGCTCTTTGCTGTTTCCTCTGATAGTTGAGCTACACATTTTATATCAGCTAGTTATAGTTTCATGATATCACTCTCCATTGTCGCTCTTTGCTGTTTCCTCTGATAGCTGAACTACACATTTTATATCAGCTAGTTATAGTTTCATGATATCACTCTCCATTGTCGCTCTTTGCTGTTTCCTCTGATAGTTGAGCTACACATTTTTATATCAGCTAGTTATAGTTTCATGATATCACTCTCCATTGTCGCTCTTTGCTGTTTCCTCTGATAGTTGAGCTACACATTTTTATATCAGCTAGTTATAGTTTCATGATATCACTCTCCATTGTCGCTCTTTGCTGTTTCCTCTGATAGTTGAACTACACATTTTTATATCAGCTAGAGTAGTGTCCTGAATCACCCGTCGCGACCATATTTTCTTGTTATGTTAAATATGTTCATCATTATGATCATGTGTTGACACGTTCGGCTTCCGTGTGCGATGTGTTCACTTCCATCAACCACCAGCATTGTAATAACACGTCACGTGAGATTATCCATGTGCTAAAATAACACCCAAACTTCAAAGCGTACAGCTTGTTGACGTCCTGAGTCTTATAAATATCGAAGGGTCGGCTTCCTGAGCAGACACCTTCTCAAACTATTGTCATATAAGTGGTAATAATTCATGAGCATTAGAGATCAGATTGGCTTGCTTATTTTGGAATTTAATGCTTTTCATAAACTAGAATCTCATATACTATTTGTCTCTGGAATCATCTGTGATATGAACTTGTGTACTGATTTCTCTAGAAATTATGCAAAGTGATCTAAAGTGAATAATGTATTAAACATTTAGTCACCTTTTATTGTAAATGACCAAATTAATTAGTTACACTATGATTAATTTAAGAAGGAATTCGTCCACTTTGTCGTCCCTGTTTGTTTTTGCCTCAGTCCGCGCCTGTGTGGACAACCTAAACAATTATCTATTAACAAGTTCATGATATTTCGTGAATACACCAATTAAATAACACCGTCTCTGACCACAAACCCAAACGGCCCACCCCTTGTGACAGGTGTCAATTAGACGGTACCAATTAAGGAACGTATAATACGTCTATTATTCCCTGGCAAGGGTTCACTTTTATGACATGTAGTAAACCCTGTCCAGTCAGTCAGTGAGTCCGGTAAGCTTTCATTCAATCCATGATGTAACGTAGGTCTATGTAATTTGTGTTTATACAAACAGTGACAAGGGAAACGTTGTTTGCGCTTCTGTGGATAACAGGAAAACATACACTTAAAACAGTATTTTCGAAAATGCTAGCCATACTAAAGCACATATAACAGTCAATATCAATTTTTGACACTTAGAACAAGAAGGATGCAGATGAGTGAAGTTATACTATTATATAGATTGGTTCCTTGTTGATCGCATAGGACGGCGAATAGAAAACACTTACTTTAAACATGATCCCAACTTATAAAAATGTATCTCTTCACACGTCAGATGCAATTACATTAATATAAAGCACAAATGGATAATATCAAAATACGGCCTATTGCCGCAGTTCTGAGGCCATGACGTTGCAGAAAAGGAATTGCCACAGGTCGAAGAATCTGATCCCTGTAGCCCACACCAGTTAAGTTGCCCTGAACAATCACCAAAGGAGTCCATTGGCGTGCTGTTATTGCACCCCAAATCATCACGGAACCACCACCAAAGCGATTCCTCTCCAAGACACAGGCCTGTGCATAACGTTCTCCCACGCGTCTATAGGCACGTTGACGTCCATCACTATGGGAAATGTTAAACCTGGACTCATCTGTAAAAACCACCTTTCTCCACCAAAACAAGGGTCTGCGGACATGATTTCGGCACCACATTAGGCGAGCTTGTCGATGACGTTTTGTCAGGATAGGCCGTATGGCGGGGCGTCGTGGTCTGATCCCGTGATGACGTAAACGTTGTCGAACTGTGTAAGGGTGGATGCGGCGAAGTCCTTGGATGGTTCGGGCAGTCATCACTGCAGTCTGAAACCTGTGGCGAAGATGGGTCACCCTTATCCATCTGTCCTGTCTTGGCGTTGTTACACGTGGACGTCCAGAACGTGGCCGATCGATGACGTCATTTGTGTTCTGGTAGCGTCTCACCAGTGCAGAAATGGTGTTCCGGTGGCAGTGGAAATGTGCAGCCACTTGTCGTTGAGACATTCCCCCACGGACCATCCCAATAGGTGTTTAATTCTTTTAACGATCGCAAGGGCAGGGGTTGAGCTTTCCAAAGTGACAGTATTGTGTGGCATTCATTTGCTCTGTTTCTCTTTCCCGGAATGCACGTGCAACAACGTATTGCACGTCTCAAGGACGAACCCACTGACGTCACGGAACGTGGCACGTGCATGCATGTTGGATACATGTCACTAACCTCTGAGTTTAAATCCTTATGTGTCTACACAGGTTTGATAAATTTAGATTTTAAATTTGTGTATGCACAGTTGTGCCTAGTATATATACTTGATTCGCCCTCCTAGCTCCCCACCCACCATGGAGTGTCAACAAGGACGATGCCTCATGTCTGTGGGCCTCCAGCAGACGGCACCAAGGATACTAGGAGGGTATACTCAAGCAGGATAATATCTTAAAACGAAAGATCCTACCGGATTGGCCCATCAGCCATCGCCCTCTGGGCATTTAAACTCTAGGCAAATTGAATAAGATATGTTTCGAAATCAAGTGATGTTTTATAAATTAATAGAGCCGAGACCAAAAGTCCACCATATAGTTCAAAATATAATTTGTGCAAGTACAAGTAATGCACAGGGCTCGACATGACCAGCCGATTGATAGAATCGGGCCCATTCTACCACCCGTCTAGGTGAAGTTAGGGCCGAAGTGGTGTGTTGGGCAATAGGAACGCTGTTCCTGGCTCCTATGCCCTCAACCACCAGACTCCCTTCCTCCACCGACACAGGGGCGCAACCCACGGCAAACAGGTTGGTGGACCAAATATCCCACCGGGTCCACAACGGGGGGTTGAAGGGCGCTTAGCAATACCCATCACCCACCACGAGAAGGTGTCTCTTCAAGGGTGCCCACGATAAGTGAGGTAGCTTGGTACATGTAGAGTTATTGATAAAAACGTGTTTTTAATGAATGAGGGTGGAGGAACTTTTGAAGAGTATCGTGATTAGTCACTTCTTTTTCTACAAGTCAGTATGGTTGTCTGCTGCAAGTGGTTGACTAGGGTTGAGCTAGGGACTGTACATTTCTTTTGGTGCTAAATCATGATGTGACATAAATACAGTCACTTCCAGAGAATAGTTACGAATTCTGCTCACTTCTGTCATTGTTGCCAAACCGAGTTTCCAAGCTGAAATCATGTCTGATTCAACTAATGTTTAGTTTGCAGACAAACATTTTTTGTCTATCAACTTGTTTAATGGTACGGTGTACATCCACCTTACGAACTGGAATGCTAGACACCAGAGAAGGAGCATATCTATGACTTTGGATGTCTTCAATCAACTTTTGGCTGATGGTCCTCAGTACGTACAACAGGCTGAACATATTGCGCAAATGATGGATGAACTACCAGACATCCCCATTCCAGAAATTGATACACCTGACGAGATTCAACGTACATCTAAATCTGTCTGGTTTGGATATAAATGTAAGCTGGCTAGAAAGAAATATCATTTAGCAAGAAAAATGCATAACCAGCAGAGAAATCTTGCCAATAGAACAAAAATGTTAAATGTGGCAAAAGATTACAGAAAAACGTTGAAATTTTACAAACAAATATCAAATGAAAACTTTCGTAAACAATTAAGTAAATTGAAGTCAAAAACGGCCAAAAGAATTTTGGAAAGTCATAAATTCTTTATCGAAAAACAAAAGATGAACAAATTACTCTCGACAAGCTTTTTACTTACTTCAAGGAGATTAACGACGGCCCTGACGAAGCTGTAGATGAGGAAGTTGTCGACGTCATCAACGACGAAATCAACACACCCATCACACAAGAAGAAATATTAAAAGCAATCGACAATCTTAAAAATGACAAAGCCTGTGGATCTGATAATGTGTATAATGAATATATTAAGTCTTCAAAATGCATCCTTGTCCCCACGTATGAAAAACTCTTTAATCTTGTCCTACAGTCGGGTGTGTTTCCTGATAAGTGGCTAGTGGGCATTATAAAACCTATATTTAAAAATAAAGGCGACCAAGATGATCCATCAAACTACCGTCCTATAACGCTCTTAAGCTGTATTAGTAAGCTGTTTACGTCTATTATCAACAATAGACAAACCACTTTTGTTGAAAACACGAAGGTACTGCTGGATAATCAAGCTGGTTTCAGGAAAGGTTTTTCGACTATTGATCATATATACACACTTCATACTCTTTCAGATATACTGCGAAAAGCAAGCGTAAACTATTTTGCGCCTTCATAGATTTTAGTAAGGCATTTGATAATGTAAGCAGACCAATTCTTTGGAAGAAAATTCTTAACTACAATATCAATGGTAATATATTTAATGTAATTAAATCAATGTACCAAGGTATTAAGTCCTGTGTAGAACACAATGGCCAACACTCTCAGTATTTTTTTTGCAGAAATGGTGTACGACAAGGAGAAAATTTATCCCCCATACTATTTGCACTGTACTTAAATGATTTAGAAAGTTCGCTTCTTAGAAATAATGTTGACGGTGTAACAGTTACACTCGATGATAATAATATGTACATATTTGTTCGACTTCTCGTTTTACTATATGCTGACGATACTGTCATATTATCAGATGATCAAAAGAATTACAAAATTCGTTAGACTGTTTTACAACTATTGTTTAGAAAACAAATTATCCATAAATACGCAAAAGACCAAAATCATAATCTTCGGTAAAAAATTCCTACAGGAAACTATAATTTTATGATCGGACATGATATTATCGAGCTTGTAAACCAATATAAATACACTGTATTTTTAAAGATAATGCCATGAAATTTGACATGGTGAACCTTAGGTCAGCACGGTATAAGGTAACAGTTAATGCAGGTCCAGTATCGAACTCTCAATTTACGCTTAGGGGCGTTGTCTTCAGTATCTCGTTGTAGAGCCACGAGCTCTAATCACAGCAGTGCACCTCCTCGGAACAGAACGAATCAGACGGCGGATGTTTTCCTGGGGATTGCTCACTCGTCCAGGAGTGCTGCGGCCAGTTCAACCAACGTGCGGTTGTGGTGTACGTGCACGAACACGACGATCCAGCTGGTCCCACAGATGTTCGATAGGATTGATGTCTGGCGATCTGGAGGGCCACGGCATCACGTTGACGTTTGAATTCTGTAGGAATGCCACTGTTGCACGAGCTGTATGAGGGGCGGGCATTGTCATGTTGAAACAACTCCCTCTGTTGGTCGATTATCGGCAGAAGATGGGCTGTAAGACGTCATCAATGTACCGTTATTGCCGTCAAATTGCCTTGCCACGAATGATGACCAAGTCTGACCGTTGGTTGTAAGACATGGCTCCCATACCATGATGCTTCCTCCTCCAAATCTGTCGACCTGTCGAACGCAGTTCGGTGCAAAACGTTCATTTGCTCGTCTATAGACACGTTGTCTACCGTCACGTCGTTGAAGAAGAAAACAAGACTCGTCACTAAACCAGACTCTTCTCCAGTTTCTTAGGGTCCATCCCTTTACGTTAGTACACCACCTGAGACGTTGGCGTCGATGTTGGCGTTTCAAGACGGGCCCAACAACTGGTCTTCTTGCACGTAAATTTGCCTCATGTAAACGGTTCCTGATGGTTTGGGCCGATACTCTCCTCAAACCTGGCACCTGTGTTGCAGTGATGGTGGGTGTGGCATGCCGATTACGTAGGTGGCTGAGTCGAATAAATCGATCCTGAGCCGGTGTGGGTGATCCTAGGTCTACCGCTCCTGGGACGATCTTCAATTGCATGGAACTGTGTGTAACGATTCCAAAGTCGTGAGATTGTTGTTTTGTGTACGTTTAGATGACGGGCAACTGTTCCAAAGCTTTCCCCGGCCTCAATGAGACCAATGGCAATATTTCGATTTGCTGTACTCAAACGGGGCATTTTCGAACTTGATTTGCAGAGCAAATTATGAGAGAAAAATTACAAACTACGCGTGCTTTTAAAACCCTCTACATGAACTGTGTTTTCAACGATTTGCACGTGCAACAGGCTTTAGCATTTTGTACATGACAATTTCGCACTTTCTCAAATAACACGGATACAAAGGTCATCATGTGTGAAAATGGTTCCGTTTGGGAGCTTATACTGATCAGATGGGAACGTATTAACAGTATTTTGAAGAAAATTCTAATTTACATTCACCATCTTTATTCTAGAAATGATGTCAGATATTTAGATAGGGGTTGCGTTTCTTTTTGAGAGAGAGTGTACCTTGGCGTTGTTTTCAGTAACAATCGTTCGTATGCAAATACCAGAAAATCTAATATTAGCCAGGCCAATAAAGCAATGCATCTGTTGTACAAGCGATTAAGAAATATTAACATGTCTATAGAATGTAAACTCTATTTATTTGGTTGTACTATTTGCCCTATTTTACTCCATGGGTGCGAAATATGGGGATTTGAAAATGTAAAAGCAATTGAAAGGATTCATACTGATTTTATTAGATATATTCTAAACCTAAGACGCAGTACCCCAACATATATGTTGTATCGTGAAACAGGGAGATCACCTCTTACTGATAAAATCAAACTGCGCATGTTGTGTTTCTGGTCTAAAATAGTATCCGGAAAATGTAATTCTACGTTAACAGCATTATATCAAATATCATTAACAAACTCAATGAAATACAACCACAACTATAAATGGCTCCAATTACATTAAAACCATATTAGATAATATTGGTATGTCCAATATATGGCACTCTCAAGATATAGTTTCCTTTTCTTGGTTCAAAAAAATGCTGTCCAACTTAGAATCTCAGACCAATCGCTCCAATTGTTTAACAACCCCATAACATCTTCCTCTAAAGCTGTTATCTACGAATGTATGAAATCTCATTATGATATCTCCTTACTGGAACGTAAATTAGGAACAAAGCACTGTAATATTTTAATCAAATTTAAAACCGCCAACCATAAATTACCTATTGAAACAGGTCGCTGGGAAAATATTCCCTCAAATAAACGATTCTGTCCGTCATGTCCCTCCCAACTCGGAGATGAATTTCATTATTTATTTCAATGCAATAAATTTACTGCTCCCAGAAATATGTATTTAAAGAATTATTATGTAAACAACCCTAACTATTACAAAATGTCAGCCCCATTTGAAACTCATAATATGAAGCAATTAAGAAATCTATGTAAATTTATTTCCATTATAATGTCTGTCAACATGACATGATTAATTTACCTGTACATAATTGCTGATTTATTTCAAGCCATAGCCTAAAAGTGATATATTTTTGAAAAAATACCCCATGATGCTTTGCATGTATTTGTAAACTTATGGTAATAAAAAGGATGATGATGACATCAACGCTGATACCACTTCCTCCCCGCCGTCAACAACAACACCAGTTGTGGGAATGACAGGCATCCCCACTACTCCAATGAAACAAACTGGGAGAGTTACTCCAATGCTTGGGGAAGCAACCACCATCAGGAGCATACCATATGTTCGTGATATGTAATGTACATATGTATCAGCTTGATAATCTACGAATACTAAAATGTTGAAAATCTGTCTTTGCCGCAAGCTGTCAACTCTCTGCGAAGTGTTGTAAAATGTTCTTTACCTCAAGCTATCAACTCAATGAAGTGATCTGTAACTGTTCCACAAGCTATCACTGAGTGAAGTGTCGTAAAATATTTTGTATCGTAAGTTATTCACTCAATGAGGTGAGGTGAAAGTTGGGTTTAACGTCGTGCTTGAAAATATTTCACTCATGTGACGTCGTGCATGTGTGTTTATGTGTATGTGCGGCTGCTTGTACTAGACCAGACTGAAGCTGGTTTTATAGTGCTAGATACCATACCGCAGTGAAGCATGAAAACCCCACTCAGACACATTATACTTGCACTGATTCAACTAGTTCTTGCTGTATCAATTGTGGGTTGTGGCAGGTTTGGGGTGGTGGTGCAGGGGGGTTGGATTTGGGTGTTGAGGGAGGGCGTGTGGGTTTGGTGGTTTGTTGGTGGGTTCAGGTGGGGGTGGTGGGGAGAAGAATGATGATTTGAGTGAGGAGGAGGTGTATGGAGATGATGATTGGACTGAGAGGAGTGAGTGGTAGGCTAATAGTGTGCGTGCTGGTTTGGGCAGGTCGGTTTGTTTTATGTATCTATTTATTTGGAGTATGTGCTTTTGTTTGATTGGACAAGTGTTTTGTGTTGAAGTGTGGCCGTGTGTGTCGCAATGAATGCAGTATTTCTGATAGGAACATTCGTCAAGTATGTGGGTGTCCGACCCGCATTTTGGGCATAGCATGATTGATTTGCATGTGTTGGATGGGTGAGTGTACGAGAAGCAGAATTTACGATGTTGAGGGTTTTTGCGAATTGGGTGAGCTTTGTATGTGAGTGCGCCGAATGTAATATGTGTTGGAAGAGTGGTTGTGTCAAATGTGAGGAAGGTTGTTTGGGTGTTTGGGTTGTATGAGGTGGGTTGTCTGTTGTTGATTGTACGAAATTGGGTGATTTTGTTTGGAGGTATGACTGTTTGGTTTGGAGGGTAGGAGAGAATCAAGGTCAAGGCCGAAATCAATGGGGATGGGGTCTATTTGATGAGGTGATGTGAGGGGTGGGAATTCTTTGGTTGGGGTGGAGAAAAGCGAGGAGGGGGGATGTCATGATGCAATGGGTAGCGAGGGTGGGAAGGGGGACTGAAGGCACGGTAAGGGTTTTGCCGAGGGTGGCTGTACCAAGGTAGGTATAGAATGATAGGTATACTGCTTAGATAAGAGTTGGTGGAAGGGGGGTTGACTTATGGGTGGGGAGAGTTGTCTGTAAATGCTACTTTAGGTTTGAGCTGGGAGCGATAGTGTACTGTGTGGTATGGGTTGGGGAGATGGGTGTTATGTAATGGGTGTGGTTGGAGTAGCGGCTGCGATTGAGGTGGGTTGAGCATGGTTGCTATTGTGTGGGAGAGAGAGACCGGATCGAAAATGCTAGGAAGGGACGCGCGGACGTCGGAAGACAGCCGCGCTGGGAGATGTGAATTTGCATCCCTTTTCTAGACAGTGAGGCGAGAGGAGATAGATTTGTTTAGGTTAAGTTTGTATAGAATTTGTTTGGGATGGTTCTAAATTTTATGCATTAAGTTTGAGTTTGTGAGGAAGGTAGCTATAGCGTTGAATATGTTGGAAGTGGGTTGTGTGGGTTGGAGTAGAAGGTGAATATTGTTTGCGGAATTGTATAGAATTGTGTAGCTGGGTAATGTTTGTTCGTTGCAGGTGGCAGTGTGTAAATATATGTTCAATTGTTTCAGGTAGTTTACAATGTATGCATAGTGCATTTGTGTGTCTATTTTGTCTATTTTGGGTGGTTTAGATTAGAGTGATGCCGGTGATTAAAAATCTCACGATAAGTATATCTGTGTGTTTGCTGTTTGAGTAGGTTATGATAGATTTGACCAAGGTGGATTTGTTTGTGTTGATGTTGTGTAAAATAGTTTTGGTTAAGTATGTGAGATTTAATGACTTGTTGGTTTCAGTTTTGGATGTGTGAAAGTTAATGGGTGGAGAGGTTTGTGTGGTGGCTAATTTGGCGTCAGCATCTGCTATATTATTTCCCTGGTTGTGTGTATGTGCTGGGATCCACATTAAAGTTATGTTTAATTGTTGTAGTGAGTGAACTTGAAGGATGATGTTGTGTATTAGGTCGTTTCAAGTGATTTTGAATGCTTGTTTTGAAGTTGTTTGATAGCCCTGGGTGAATCTGTAAGTATTAAGAAGTTGGTAGGGTGCATGTTGGGGATTAGGTGGAGTGCAGTTAGGATAGCTGTTAATTCTGCTGTATCAATATTGGTGTGGTTTGTATTGTGCAGGTTTGTTGTTATAGGGGGTGTTTGTTGTACATGTATGCCTATGTCTATCCCTATGGATGCGTCTGTGTATATTTGTGTGAGGTGGGGGTAGTTTAAATTAATATGGGTTTGGATGAGATATGTTTTGGTATGAATGTCAGTATTTTTAGGGAGGTTTTGATGTGTACTTACCAGGGTGGTGTCTGTGGTGGGTGGGGGTTTGTCGTGAATGTAGCTTGTTATGGGAGGTGTGTGCTGTATGTTGTTTAGCTGTTGTGAGTGAAGCAGATTGTTAAGGTGAGTGAGTAAAGGGCTTTGCTGGGATTGTTTTAAAAGATTTTAGGGTTGATTTTTTTGTTGTTTGTGTATTTGGTTGTAATTTAGTTTGTATATTGGGTTGTGCTGGGCCCCAGCCCAGTGATTGAGTGCAGTTTGGTTAATTCGTGTTTTGATTGAAGGGATGCCTGTAAGTAGGAGAAGAGTGTTATGGGAGGTGCCAGTCCTGGCGCCTAGGGCTTGCTTGCAAAAGAACCAATAAACCTTTTGTTTTTGTTACTCTTTTAAACATTACATATGAAAGATTTGTGGTTTGTCTTATGCGGAACACCAAATTTATTCTTTAAAACTTGTGGTTAATTAATACCGAGCGATTAAAAGTGGCTAAAAGTCGCCTGCTTCCCTCGCCCGCCAACAGAAACCACAGACAGGTTACGTAACTCTGTCGCCAGAGCACTGCAGTGACGTCATATGAGGAACGATTTTCAGTTAGTTGTATAGAATATGTGTAGCACGCTCATCATTTTGATGATTTCTCGACATCAACGAAGACATGCCGAATCGTTGCTTTGTCGTCAATTGCTCCTAGGGGTCAAAGGCGATGGTGTCCCCATGCACAGATTTCCACAGGACCCCGCAGTTCGTGCTAAATGGGTTATGTTTGTGAGTGCGAAGCGAGCGTTGTGGAAGCCTGAAACGATATCTTACTTGTGTTCAGATCGCTTCACGGAAGTTAAAGAATCAAAACTACTTACTAGTTGTAGTAAAATATGCATATGATTGATGACCATAAAGATTTTCTATGACACAACTTGTAACATAACGATTTCTTCCTCGGCTGTGATCGAAGTAACAATAATATTGTAAGTAGTATTATATTGACACCCACCTCGCTGCCACGAGAGAAATTGTTATGATATACGCTATGTCATGCAAAATCCTATTGGCCATCAATAAAATACATATTTTACTACCAGTAGAAAGTAGTTTTGATTTTGTAATTCGGTGAAAACAAACCTAAATACCATTTATCCTCAGACTGGCGGATGTTCCCGACAGGGCGCCGCCATTTTAAAAATAAAAAAATCTGTTAGAATTAATGAGATTATAGTTTGTTTTCATCAAGTTAGAAAATCAAGACTACTTTCTACTCGTAGTTAAATATGTATTGGAATCATAACCAAACGGATTTTGCATGACACAACTTACAACATAACGATTTCTTCCACGGAAGCGAGGTGTGGGGTCGAAGTCACAATACTGCGTGATAAATTTCTTGCTACATTCCCATGGTTAATGTCCACTCACCAGTATGTAGATACTAGTCAATGTGCGTCTTTATATGTGGTCTTATAATCCTAATTAGTTTATTATCACACTTGTATGCATTTTGAAACTAAATAAAAGCAGACGATCTGCTGATACTTATAGTGAATTTATGACAGAACTGTAATATCTAGACATTTTATAGTTTGCCAATGTAACTGAATCATAATTCGCACACACACCCTAGTGCATGTTGCCTGTCTCATTACACTTCACGGCGAAAACAATGATTCTGTTGAATGCTACGACAAATGAATAAAAACAAAATGCAAATATTAAAATTAAAACAGATTAAAGTTATAGGAACAATATCAGGCCATTACCTTGTTCGAGGAATGTATCCATCAATATCCACAAAACTGTTCCAAACGATGTGTGTTTTAACAGTTTAATATACGAAAAAGTGATAAATCTTTTCAGGTATTGGTGTATAGTCTCATTGGTCACCCAAGATAGCACACCTGGCAACTAATTGCATAATGTCCGCCTTTCTTTAAAAACAGTAATTTAGTTAGCCAATAATGGGCCATCAATCAATGTATTGCCGGTTAATCCTTTGAAAGAAGGACGTTGTTTTTACGCAGACACCGACACGACAGAGTGTATTCAGTATAGATTAGTAAATCTACATACATAAACACTACCTTTTGACAATTCCGCTGTGTAAGATAAAAGTAATTAATCAATCAGCGTGTTATCGGTTAATCCTTTGATCGATGTTTATAATGTTGAACATTATAAACTCCAGACACAAGAAATGCCAAATGGGAACCTTTGTCGGGTAATCTAACTGTGTTACCACTAATTATACCTGTTATAAATTCATTAACTGACCATCAAGTGAATGATGACAAATAACATGTGTAGGTTTATACCACCTAACACGGGTTACAACAAGGGAGTATTAATTGCTGTATTGCATGTAAAACTTATGGGCCGACACTGTTTTGAGAATACAAACAGTTTTACATGACATGATTAAATATCGAGGTAAAAAAAGACAGAAATGGGATCAATTTGGATCAGTCATTATACAAATAGGGTCTAACGACACCAATCGATTTTGACAGAATCGTCTATGAAAACAAGTTGTAACTCGGAAACTAGGCAAAGTAGGAGACAAAATTAAATGACAGTAGATTGTGAGAACATATAGCTTTCATTTTCCACAACAATTGTCACGATTTCAGGTTTATACAAGCCTGTAAACAAGATAATTTAACCCCTAAAATGTAGATGAATTCTGCATCGGCCCTCAAAGCTATTCCTCATATGACGTCACAGAGGCGCGCCGCTCTGATTGGTTGAAATTTCATTCGCGGGTGAGAATTGTGCATTGTTGTCAAAAAGGTCGATTTAAGTCAATTAAAGGTCGAAATGAGTAGTTTTGATGACGGGGTTTCATTTATAACGATGCCAGTTAGTGATTTATGTATTTGTACCCCTAGGGTTTATGTGACCTTTAAGGGCTTTATATTGTGTAGAGTTGAGTTTTTGTATGTTGGTTAGGGGAGGGAGTGAAGGACCGGAGCAGCATAGTCCAGTTTCGACTGGATAAGAGTTTTATATATGTTGATAAGTGTTTGTTTGTCGGCACCCCAGTTGGTACGACTGATGGCTCTCATGAGATTTAGAACCTTTCGACAGGACTTGACCAAATCATTAATGTGGGGTGTCTATGTCATGTGGTGGTCGAAAGTTACACCTAGGAATTTTGCTTCTATTTCGAATTTAATTTCTTGGTTGTTAAGGTGTAGTTTGGGTGTATAATTTTGCATTCTTTGATTTTTTAATAAGATGCCCACGTTTTTGTTGACATTTATATGGAATCCCCATATTTGGGCCCAGTGTTGGATGTGATTTAACATTCTTTGAGTTTTGATTGTCGCTTGGTTTCCTGAGGTAGAGGATGTCCAAAATGAGATGTCGTCGGCAAATTTAGCAATATGTATTTCTTGCCACTTTTCCGGAAATATGTCGTTAATCATAAAGTTAAATAATGTTGGGGATATTATGCTCCCCTGGGGGGTTCCATTTTCTAGTGGATAAGGGTCCGAGATGGTGTTGTGAGATTTTACAATTATTTGTCTGTTATTAAGGAATGCATGGATGAAATTTAGAATACGCCCGTGTATGGCATTTTCCCTGTAGTTTTGGATTAGGCCGTTGTGCCAGATCATGTCGAAAGCTTTGCTAAAGTCGATAAAAATGGCCAGCGTGTATGGTTTTGTGCTTGGGCTACCTTTATATCAGGCTCCAAATATAAAATGTGATCTAAAGTTTGCCTATTTGGAGTGAAGCCACTCTGGTCCTGTTTAATTAAGTTACGGGTTTGGATTTGATGTTTTAGTCTATTGTTATCTATAGACTCAAGTGTTTTACATAAATGTGAGGTGAGTGATATAGGTCGAAATGAATCTGGGGAGTTAATGGGTTTCCCTGGCTTTAGGATTGGCACCACCTTAGCTGTTTTCCAAGAAGATGGTATGTTTCCTGTGGTCTAGATTTGGTTAAATAGTGTAAGTGTTAAGTTGAGCATGTTTGGTGGTAGTTTGTTAAGTATGGTGTATGTGATGTTGTCTGGACCAGGGGCTGAGACTGTTTTTATGTTTAAGAGCTGCTTTGAGTTCGTGTATATTTATGTTTTGTTTATGGGTAGGTGTGAGTGGGGTGGTTCAGGTGAGAAGGGTGGTTGGTTTTAATGATATTTTGTAAATTTGTTGTGTAGTTGGTGGAGCTACTAGTGTTCGAAAAGTGGGCAGCAACTGTATTAGCTTTTTCTTTATTTGTGGGGAGGTTCGGAAGGTTTGGTTGAATTATAGTTTTGGAATTTCCCTGAATAGCTTTAAATTTTTCCACAATTTCCTGGAGTTGTGCTGGTTTAGCCTCAGGGGTTGAGCAGAATTTTCTCCAGTGTTCCTTTTGCTGCCATGATTAGTTGTTTTGTATCGTTTCTGAGTTTTTGGCCAAATGTAATTTTGAACGGTCCCTCTTTGATTTATTGAGGGCCTTTGTTCGTGCCTTTCTGGCATTGATAATATCGGGGCTCCACCATGGGACTGTTTTCCGTGCTTGGGTGGTCCGAAAGGTGGGTATGCATGTATTTGTTATGTCAATAATGGTGTTGGTAAGCTGTGTGTTAAAGGTTTCTGTGTCGGTGTTAATAATGTTGGATGGGTCTACTTGTTTGCATAGTTTAGTGAATTTATTCCAGTCCGCTTTGTGTACATTGTATTTGATTTCTGTGCTGGGGGTGGGGGTAGTATTAGGATTTGTTTGTGGTTCTGGTGCAAGTAATGTAGATATGGTAATTTTGATGGGGCAGTGGTCACTGTCCCAGGTGTCTGAGTGTACCTCCCATAGGCAAGATGTTGAAAATGTAGGGGTGGTGATTGTTAAGTCGATTGCTGTAGGTGATTGGACGTGGGAGAGAGGGTATCTGGTAGGTTGGTTGTCGTTTAGTGTAATGAGGTTTTGGTCGTCTAGCCAGTTAGATAGGAGGACGCCGTTGTTGTCAGTATAGGGTTTTGTGCCCCATAATGGATGGTGAGAGTTTAGGTCTCCGAGGATAAAGGTGTTGGGCGTTAAGAATTTTGCTATGCTGTCTAAATCTTGGGGTATAAGTTTAATGGAGGGTCTTCTGTAGATATTTATAAAAGTTAATCATTTATTATTAATTGTAGTTTTTATAGCCAGGACTTCTAGGTTAGTGGTTGGAATATCAATTTCTGAATAGTTTAATTTGTTTGAGATAAATATCCCCAGGCCCCCAGCTGGGGGACCTGGGAGGTTTATTTGCCGAGGTCTGTCTTTCCTGATATAATTGTAGCCTGAGATTTTGAAGGCGAATTTTGGGGATAATTTTGTCTCTTGGAGGAAGATTATTTGGGGCGAAATTTTGTTTTGGGCGATAAGTGCCTTAAGCTCATGCCCGGTTGCTCGAAGGCCGTTACAGTTCCATTGCATCAGAGCCATGACTGCAGTAATTTGGAAGAGAATTTTATAAAAGCCATGGGTGGGGCAGAAATTTTGATTAGGCGGTTTAGTTGCTAGAGTAGCTTTAGTGGTGAGTTGTTTAAGAGAAGGATTTTACTGCGATGATGAGGCTGGCTAGACTTTGTGATATATTTTGTTGTTTTGCGTGCAATGTTGTGTAGTTGTTTGGCTGTTGGGTTTTGTATGAGTATTGCTGCTGTGATGAATTCTATGATGAGGTTGAGGTTGTGGTTGATTTTTGTGGGGTGAGTGTAAGATTTATTTGAGGGGCAGGTGTAGTGGATTTTTTAGGTTTGAGTGAGCAGGGTTTTGGTGATGCAGTGAATGAGGGTTTGGGGATGGGGGGTGGGGTGGAGGATGTTGGGGGTGCAGTTTTGGAGCGGGGTTGTTTGGGTGGGTGGGCTGGGGTGGGGTGGGGTTGGGGACTGGAAGTAGTGGTTTTTAGTGGGTTGGGAGTTTTGGGGTGGGTATTTGGGATTGGGCTTGGGAGTTGGGTTTGGTTGGTTTGGGGAGGGGAGGGGCTTGGGAGTGAGGTAGGGATGGAGGTTGGCGGGATTTATGGGATTTGGGATGGGCGAGTGGGGGGTGGTAGGAGGTGTTGGAGGAGGAAGAGATGTTTGAGGGGTAGGAGGATGATAACGAGAGGAGAGAGTAATTTGTTTTATGTTGTAAGTTGCTGGTTTGGGTAGGTCAGTGTGTTTGAGGTGCTTGTTTAGTTTAAGTATTTGTGTCTGTTTTATGGGGCATGTATTTTGGTTTGCTGAGTGTCCGTGTAATTCGCAGCGTATTATGCAGTATGTGGCGAGTGTACATTCTGTTATGTCGTGCATGTCTGACCCACACCTTGGGCATAATGAGTAGTTTCTGCAGTTTTCTGTAGTGTGGTTATATTGGAAACAGTTTTGCATTGTGTGGGTTTTGCGTAGTGGGTGTACTTTGTAGTTGAGTGCTCAGATGTGATGAAGTTAGGTAATGTAGTGGATTGGAATGTGAGGAAAGGTGATTTGGGTGTTTGGTTTGGTTGCGGATGGCTGTTTTGTGTTGATAGTTTTATAGTCAATGATTTTGGGTTGGGTGCTGATGTTGTTGGCTATGTGGATGTATTCCTGTATGTCTGCTGGTGTTTCCCTGTTATCTATATGTATTACTCCTTGTGATTGTGTCTGTCACCGTGGGTATTCCCATTTTATTGTGTTGCCGTCGATGAGTGTGTGTTTGAGTGTACTTTTAAGTGATTGTTCGTCTGGGAATGTGACCTTAAACCCTCTGCCGCAGAAGTTTATGTATTTGTATGTGATATTTTGTTTTTGAGACAGAGGGCAAATTTGTTGGTAGAGTATGTTTGGTTGAGTGGTGTGTTGGTGTTTGTGGCCAAGGCAAGTAGTAGGTGTTTGGTGGGTAGTGGTTGGGGTGGTGTATCTTTGTCACATGATTTTTGTAGGATTGTTGTGAAGCTTCAGGCGAGATATCAGGGCGTTTTTGTTTTGTTGAGTTGGACATTTTGTGGGTGGTGGTGGTGGGGATTTGGTGGTTTCCATAGGTTGGGATGGGAGAAAGTGCTCAAGGTCTATGCCGAAATTTATTGGGATTGGATTGATGTTGTTTGGGGAGCTGAGTTGCAGGAAATCCTTGTTTGGGTTTGAGAAAAGTGAAGTTGATGGTAGTGGGGATGACATGTGGGAAAGGGGGAACGAAAGAAGATTTGAGAGTTGAGGGGACAGTAGGTGGGGGGTTTGTGGTGCATGCAATATATACAAAATGAACAATAAGAGCATATAAAGGTTGAGAAAATGAACAGGAAATATTTACAAAACAATTTATGATGATTTATAGGTATTTACAGTTTTGGATTTAGATTGATTAAGATGGAGATATGTACAGGAGAGCAAGTAGTACTTTGGCAGTTTTTGGTGGGGCAAGAGCCGGAGTGCCAGTGGCTAGGCGCCCTGCCGAGACTTTGACTTGATTGTCCTTTGCTTTATTGTTTGACAAGATGGCGACGCCAGGGTCAGTTTGTTATTTGTTCCCTCGATGCTGCGGCTTGCTTAACAGCGACAAGCTCCAAGGACGCTCAACGAATATGAAAATGAATAGATGTGACCGCAGGTGGTTGGAGAGAGAGGTGAAGTTATAGATGTCTAGATAGTGAGCAGAAAGTGGATCGCGATTGCTAGGTTGAGAGGTGGGCGCGGACGTCGGAGAGGACAGTCACGCACATATGGTGAATTTGGAGTGACTACATACCTATCCGTGAAACAATTAAGTAATGAAACAATAGGCGAGAGCTTTCAATACAACTGATATGCTCATGACAGGTAATTAATGACAGATGGTCGTATTGGGGTGTGCTGATAGTTATAGCCCGGGAAAGCCACTTTTAAGAAAACAAGAGTAGAAAATGGTGTGGCTCAACCGGCAATGGGTATGGTTGAGTGATCGTGTGAATGTGGGAAAAACATGTATTTTGAGTAAAAGTAAACATTCTCGCCCATGGGCGAGATTTTTAATATCGTTCTAAGTTAGTCGAATTAAGTCAAAATGAGTTGAAATTTGTGTCATGATGCTTATAAATATACACTCAATCATTTTCAACTTCCAAAACATGAATTCTGAGCAAACTTAAACATTCTCGCCCATGGGCCAGTTTAAATTTAAAGATTTCGAAACTTTTTTCTTCATTTTTTCATCCTTGGCATATATTCATAACAACTGCATGTTTAATTTGGTCAAATCCCTTGTCAGAAAGTGCCCACAGTGAGGAGAGTTTCTGGACTTTTGTGAGTCCAGAATTAAATTGTGACTTGTTTGTTTTAGATGAGCAGTGATTAAAATAAGCATTTGTGGAAGTAGCCCTTGTGTGTCGATTTGTATTAGTAGAGGTAGGGTATGTTATAAGAGTTATAGGTGCATTTCTTGGAGTAGGAGTAGCACTGTCAGGGCTGTTCGTACTGGTAAGAGTTATACGGGTGGTGGCATTAGCGAGGTAAGTAAAGTGTCAGAGTTACATTTGAAGATGTAGTTGTGCCAGCTGAAAATTGAACAAAATAAACGGAAGTAATATATACACAAGCACATGCATGCTGCGCGCGTGTGATCACAACTATCAGCGAGAAAAACTGCAAGTGAATTTAGTAGAGAAAACGAAAAATATTGTTAAACCACGTTATTCCCCAAAACCACACAGTGACTCGTATCCCTCTGGAAGGATTTTTTATATGGATGCAAAAGCATCATCTTTGCTTTAAACATGAACGAAAACGCTATAAAATGTCGTTGAATATTTTTCACATAACATGCAACGAGAGAGGGTACGTGTTTGTTTGAAAGGAGGTCAGCGGTAAAACAAAATGTTTTCAGACGGTGTTTGTAAAAATATTATACTACAGAAAAACAGTAACCGATAGGATTAAAGTGACATGAAGTTACCAAAGCAGGAGTTATCATTAACAAGGTTGATAATGTCCTGACAGCTAGCTGCACCTCCTCTGATGAGCTGCAAGATCAGTTTACATATATGTTAGTGTTATCATCATCAAAACCTTGCTTGCTACAGGATGCACTTATGATAAGATTAATCAGTGAATTTGAATACCTACTTGAAATGGGGGAACAGTGTTGCATCAACTACGATACGGTCATCGCGACCGTGGACAACAATGACTGTTACAGTCAGGTAAAGGCTGTCCGCTGACTTGAGTCAATGTGTCTCCTTCGTCAGGACGACAGGTGAAGACACACGGTGTCTTATATGACACGAGTTGTTAATCTCAGTGGTCGAAGCTACTCAACCAACGCACACAATATCAAGGTAATAAGTTTTGCTTGAATGAAAGTCTAATTCGTCTTATTTCCTATTTATACAATAAACATTTTGATTGACTGTTTTCAATCAACCAAATAAATACGATCCGCGTACGCTATGAATAATGCACGTGAAAACAGCAACAATGTAACACACATGACGTTCAAAGATCAAAGACAGCGGCGATGCGCAGTCTCGTGTCGGAGAACAAGGATGAATGTAGGCGAGGATATTGCACGAGGGATATTGCACGTACACATTCTGGTCAAACGCATACCTTATAAACAGGAGGAAACTTTCATTAAAAGCACTTCAATCTCCCGCTTCGTCAATATAAATGTTAAAGCTCCGTGTCGTAATAGGCTAACACTAGAAAAATGCTTTTTTGAAAATTTTGGAAATAGAATTTGTAAATTTATACCGACAGTGACAACCTCACTTTCTTTAAGCGTTTCAAATATTTGCCTAAATAATTGCTAAGCGATTTCGGAAGAAAATTGATTTAAAATAAGAGTGCCAAATAGTCATATATTTTTCTGAAATTTTTCAAGAGCTTCACTCACTGTCCGAATGATAAATTATATCAATGTTATTCATTTCTGGTGTGCGCACAGTCGTGAGCGGGTAAGTATGATGGGGTCATATACTAGTATACGTGTCGTGAACAATTACCGTGTGCGTTGGGTGATCACGTGTTTTCCCCGGAGAAACATCAGACAAGCACCATTCATATGTCGTTTTAAAATCCGTATTATATAACTTTTAATTATTATTATTCATAATACATGTACATGCAATTTTTAAGGAATTTTTAGTCTCTCATAATTCCGTATGGAATGGCCCTATGTAAATATATGTTTAATTAGTTTGTATATATGTATAACAGGGGTGAGACTATAATAAATAATCTGTCTGTCTGTCGTTTTAGATTACTTCGCAGAATAACTACAGAGATGCTGTCCACCTTAATAAGTCATTATGATGCTAACACTCGTTTTTCAACGTATTTTTAAAATTTGTGCAGAATAAGTGACTAATTAGTTCATTTGCTTTTAGATGTCTAATTAATTATATAGGCAGCACTGATAAATCTCGAAGTGTGTAATTTCGGATTTATTTTAGCAGACGGTGGGATGGCCCTGTGGGATGGCCTAAACGTCGGGCCGGGCCGAAGACCTTGAGGCGGGCCAAATCTATTATTGGCTAATAAACCCATTAACGATAACCGTGTCTGCACAATTAATTAGTGCAACATACACCCATGATAATAATGATCAATCGGAAGCCATAAACGCGTACCACAATAACCTTATTACGTGTAAAATCAGCTAAAACTCAAGAAGACGAGAAGCCTGTGAATTGGCTGACCGAGGTTACGTCTAAAAAGTGAAATCGTTAAACGAAACAGGATTTAAAAACATTATAAAATGCTTCCAGTCAATTCCGATACACATTTCCCTCGGCTAAAAAATGTTTTACATCTATGTCCAATCACATACCACCCCATAAATTCACTATTCATCGTATTTAAAAAAGCATGCCCGCCTTAAATGATACGATCTGTTCCCCACACTTTCAACATTATCTCGGCCACAATGTTGTTCGGTCCGGACCGGCCCGGCTCAAGCCGTCAAAAAGCAACTTACACGTAACACCGTATCTTGAATTGTGTTTAAATCCATAGATTGGTATTATATCTACCTAAATGTCGCTTTGTAATGTTATAAAATGCAATATGTAAAGATAACTGCTCCGTTAAAGTGAAGCCCTTGTCTCATTATTCAACATAGCCTCAATCAAAAGTGTTAAGTCTCTGTTTCGGCCCGACTTGGTCCGGGTTGTCATAAACAACTTAATCCTCAAACATATATCCTGATACAAACAGCTGTACATGTATACAAACAGTTGTACATGTATACAAACGGCTGTACATATATACAAACAGTTGTACATGTATAGAAATACAACAACCTTCCCACAATGAGAGAGTTAAGAGCACATGACTTGTGCCCAGTGTGCAAATATAACTTTATCGAAACATGTTTGTGAAACACCATTCAGTATTTCTGGCTATGTACGGAAACAGTATCACCTATATTCTCTTTGACGATTATCATTGCTTTCTTCACTTTTGCTAAATGGACTTTGATAGTTTTGTTGTATGTGGACCTATCATCTGCAACTTCACCAGAGATGAAAGTAACTGATGGGTCGCCTATGAGTAAGGTATCCGCAATGCAGAAGAAACACCACGTCCAGTATGGGAATATGAAACTCACCCTCCGGGTAATGCTGTACGCGTGTGCTGTTGGAATGAGTGAGTGAGTAAGTGAGGGTTGGGGAGTGAGTGATTTTGTGTGTGCGTGTATGTATGTATGTATGTATGTATGTATGTATGTATGTATGTATGTATGTATGTATGTATGTATGTATGTATGTATGTATGTATGTATGTATGTATGTATGTATGTATGTATGTATGTATGTATGTATGTATGTACGTGTATGTAATTTAGTTTGTTTAATACATTCAATAATATTTGGACTTTATTTATAATAGAAAGTTGCTTTTGTGGCACGTCAGTATGGCTAGGTAGGGTTCCACTGTGCACTGTTAGGATACTTTGCTTATTTCATATGCTAACTCCAAGGGGCTGGGGCAAGTGACGAATACCACATGTAACAGAGAGGGGATCGATGGTGGCCAAAGTACTGCTGCTGTGGTCGACATAATTGATCTTGAGGGAGAGATAATCCTGGCTAGTTTTTTTACAAGAATTCAGGATGCAATATTGAACTCCTTTTATCAAAGTCTGTCTCTAAGTTCCTATACCATATCATTCCCCGATACAACTGCTCAGACCTTTCTGCAGCAAGAGGGCCTTTATTGTCCCTCAGGTTCAGGTCTGAATCTCACTGGATCTGTTTTCAGTCCTAAGAGGACAATGTGTGTTTCTTCCCTTGAAACTATATGTGGCCATGTGAAACATCCAATGCCCACCCCATACATGCTGGGGAGCAATGCGTAGCACC